>NC_061121.1:148642900-148675981 GCF_002878395.1 Capsicum annuum | reverse complement strand
TTAGAGGGATTGGGATATTTATATATGGAACCAATGTTTGGTTAGGGTTGGGTTAAGCCCAACAAAATATAATTATATTTTTTCAAATTTAACCCTCACCGCGATGCGGTGGAATCGAGATGAGCCTCTAGAATTTAATAATTGTCTTTTGTTACCTCACTATGAAGCAGTGAAATCATGATAACATATTGGAAATTGAAAATTTAAATTTATCACCTCACCGCGATGCGGTGGCTTTTAAATCCATATTTTCAGTGCATTTTTCAACTCCCTTTTCTTACCTGATGGTGTACCTAACTTACACACGTCATTTTGTAATCCTTATTGCTTCCTTGGATGTGGTATTATCCTTGGTGTCAGTTCTATCATCCCTAGATACTAATAAAAAAATAAAACATCATAAGAAATAGTGGGTTGCCTCCCACTTAGCATCTTAGTTTTGGTCATGGCACAGCTCATTTTTATGTATTTTTTCTTTTTTTTCTTTTCAAACAACTAAAACCAAAAATAAATTATGCTATTATAATATATTCATGGGTTTTCTTCCACGTAGAACCTTAGTTTTAATTTTGACATGACTCAACTCAGTCTCACTCATCTGCAAAGCTGATGGACACATTGTGTTTATCTGGATGATTTGCGGAATAATGCTTTACACGTTGTCCATTCACCAAGAACATTTTAGTCTTTTACTTTTTCCACAGTTCCACTGCACTATGAGATGTCATACCTACTACCTTAAAAGGCCCAAACCATTTAGACCGCAACTTACCCAAAAATAATTTCAACCTCACATTCAACAACAAAAGTTATCCTGGTTAAACAACTCTATCAAGTATATTTGGTCATTTTATTTCTTAGACTTCTCTTTGTACAGTTTGGAATTCTTATAAGAATAGAGACGAAACTCATCAAGTTCAACAAGCTTCAACAATCACTTCTCACCCACGACTTTCATATCAAGATTCAGCTCTTTGACTGCCCACTAAGGTTGATGTTCTAGATCTACATGAAAATGGCTTACTTTCCCATAAACCAAGGATATTAAGAGGTACCTATAGGAGTCTTATAAGCTATAGTATAAGCCCATAGTTCATCATCTGGCTTTTTAGCCCAATTCTTCCACTGACCATTGATAGTCTTTTGCAAAATCTGATTTATCTCCTAGTTGGATACCTCTACTTTACCACTCATTTATGGATGGTACGCAGTGGTCACTTTGTGACTAACACCATATTTATCTAGAAGATTTTTAAACCAAGTTTTAATAAATTATATACCTTTATCACTGATTATAGCTCTAGGAGTGACAAATAAGGAAAATATGTGCTTCTTCACAAATTTCAATAGTACTCTAGCATCACTAGTGGGAAAATCTGTAGCTTCCATCCACTTAAATATGTAATCGATTGCCACAAAGATATACAAGTTTCATGGGATGGAGGGAATGATCCCATAAAATCTATCCCCCAAATATCAAATATCTCAACTTCAAAAATATTATTCAAGAGCATCTCATGATGCCTTGAAATATAACTAATCGCTGGCACTGGTCATAACCCTTCACAAAAGACACTGCATCCTTAAAAAAAATTGGCCAAAAGAATCCTAATTGTAATTCCTTTCTACCCGTTCATTCACCCCCATGATAGCCATCATAAGGAGATGAATGATATTTTTGTAGCACTTGTTAAAAATTTTATTCAAATACATATCTATGCACAATCCCATCTGGACCCTATTTGAACAGAAATGGCTTATCCCAAATGTATGCACGCGAATCATGTAGCAACTTCTTTCTCTATTGAATGATGATTTTTAGATGGTACACCCCCCATTCTAATAAATTCATGATGGATGCATACCAAGGAACTTCGCACACATCTAGATCCAATAATTTCTTATCTGGAAACTCTTCTCAAATGCATATTGTATCATTACGAATATGGTCATGATTCTCTAGTCTGGACAAATGGTCTGTAACTTGATTCTCTACTTTTTTTTTATCACAGACTTCTAGGTCAAATTCTTGAAGCAATAGAATCCACCTAATTAATCGTGGGTTTGCATCTTTTTTATTGAACAACTACTTGATAGCAGCATGGTCTGTGTGAACAATTACCTTGGTGCCTAGTAAATATGATCAAAATTTGTCGAATGCATAAACCAGTGTTGACATCTCTTTTTCTATGATGGTGTAATTCATCTGGACATCATTCAAGACTTTACTTGCATAGTAAATATAATGAAATACCTTGCCTTTTCTTTGGACCCAAACTACTCCCATAGCCACCTGCATCACATATTAGCTCAAATAGTAATGCCCAATATGGAGAAATCAAGATAGGTGCTTCTGTGAATTTCTTCTTTAGCTTCTCAAAAGCTTCTTGACAAGCATCCCCAAAATCAAATTTATCTTCTTTTTCTAACAATTTACACATAGGGCTTGTAATCTTCAAAAAATATTAAATAAACCGCCTATAAAAGCCCACATGCCCTAAGAAACTTTTCACTCCCTTCATTATTATCTAATGTGGTAGCTTTTTAATCATTTCTACTTGGGCTCTATCTACTTCAAGTCCTCTACATGACACCTTATGGCCAAGGACTATTCTTTCCTTGACCAAAAAGTGGAATTTTTCCCAATTCAGCATAAGATCTTTCTCTTCACAATGAGCTCAGACTCGATCTAGATTATGTAAGCATACATCAAAAGAATTACTTTAAATAGAGAATTCACCCATGAATACCTCACCAAATTCTTCAACTATGTCATAGAAAATTTCTATTATGCATCTCTGAAACATTGCAGGTGCATTGCAGAGACCAAAAGGCATGCATCTGAATGCATATGTGCCATATCGGCATGTAAAAATTGTCCTTTCTTGATCTTCTAGTGCTATCGAGATCTCATTATACCCTGAGTATGTTCCCAAAAAGTAATAGTATTCTTCTCTGCCAACATATCTAATATTTAATCAATGAATGAGATATGATAGTGATCATTTCTTATGGCTTCATTCAACATTTCATAGTCGATACAGATTCTCCATCCAGTCACTATGTGGGGGGGGAATCAAATTATTAGATTAAATGGTAACCATAGTCATCCCACCTTTCTTTGGGACGCAGTGTACTGGGCTTTCCCATTTCCTGTCAAAAATTAGGCAAACAATCCCACTATTAAACTACTTAATGACTTCTTTTTGTACCACTTCTTTTATCATCGAATTCAATCTTTATTGTTACTGCACCCTTGGTTTGTAACCTTCTTCTATGTATATGTTGTGTATGAAAAAATCTGGATTTACCCTAATAATGTCAGACATCTACCACCCAATCGCCTTATTTCTTCTTTTAAAGAATGCCATTGCTTTCCTTACTTGTACATTAGATAAACCTGCAGACAAAATAACAAGCAAAGTATCATTTTAACTAAGGTAAACTTATTTCAAGGAGAAAGAACCTTAAGCTCCAATTTTAGAGCTTTATTAATTGAAGCTTTGGGCGATGGGCCAATTAGCCTATTCCATGGCTCAAAAGGTAGATTTCTCATTTCGAAAATCGCAAAATTAATGAATTGAACCAATTTAAGTGCCTCTACATCTTCATAAAGTTCATGACCCATCAAAGCTCACTCTAATGGGTCATCTAAAAACATAGCCTAAGATCAGACTTAAGGTATATAACGGATATGGAAGATAATTCTTCAAATATAGTAGACAATTTTAGCACCTTATATACATCAAAAACCTCTATTTTGTCATACACTCTCATAGTCATCTTCCATGTTGCTACATCAATAAGTGACTGCCCTGTTGCTAGGAATGGGCATCCCAAAATAACTAGAATAACCGGATTAACTTCAAAGTCAAGAATAACAAAGTATACTGGAAAAATCAATGATCCCACTTGCACTAAGACATCTTTAATTATTCCATTCGGCCTAGCAAGGGACCTATCAACCAACTGCAAGATAATGGTCAAGGGTTTGGGACTCCCAAGACCCATCTTTTGAAACTAAGATGTCGGCATAAGATTGATGCTCGTCCCCAAGTCAAATAATCCAAGAGCATTGATGGCCTATCCAATAGTGATCTACAATGTAGAAAATACCTAGATCTTTAAGCTTCATGGGTAATTTTTTTAATCTTAGATGTGCATTCCTCAGTAAGTGCAGTTGTAGCATACTTTGTCAATCGGTTCTTGTTTGCCACTATGTCCTTCAGGTATTTTGCTTATTGTGGAACACTATGTAGAATATCAATAATAGAAAGATTTACATGAACCTGCTTTAGAAGATCCAAAAACTTCTTATAACTTGTCTCCTCTTGATGCTTTTGCTACCTTTGAGGAAAGGGTAAAGGTATAGTCTTCTTCTCCACTTGAATTTCATCACCTATAGCTCTTTATTTGATCCCTTTCTCCTAATTATTTTAAGGATCATCATCAGTAGTTAAGGGACTAACCCACTCAAGCATCGCCTTCTTTAACTGTAACCCACTCCTTATTGTGACTACGTTTACCTACATTAGATTTGTCTCTATATCGCTAGGTAAGCCTCCTTGAGTCTAGTGTTTTCTGCTCCTATAATCTGATCAAGTTGCAACTCCAAATTCCTAGTAATCAACAGTGAGTCTTCATATCTGCCTGTAGACTTTTTGTATCCACTATCATTTGTGTCTAAGAAGCTAGAGGTTGCTTTAACATCTCCTCTATATTGCTCTTTTTGTAGTGGTTTGATTATTATGAATACTGTTGATTCTGTTTCATTAGCCCCTTATACTTATTATTGAAGTGCCTGATTTACACCCCATGAGAAATTGAGATGATTCCTCCAGTTTGGATTATAGGTATTACCAAAGTTTTGTCTCCTGGACGATTGATATTCCCTATATAATTAACAGAATCTGGATTAACTACATAAGCATCTGTTGCATGCTCACTACTTTCCCAAACCTTACACCAAGAATTTACCTGTTGGACTACATTCGTTGTTGCTACCGGTTGTGCAACCCCCAACTTTATGCTGCTGAACTGATTAGTAATTTGATCTTGGAGTGATGCAAGTTGAACTGATAAGGCAGTGACCTGATCTACTTATAATACACCTGTAATATTCTTAGGAGTAGTCTTTGAGTCATCATTCCATTCAGGGTCCCATTGTAAAACCCAATTCAGCAGTGTGTACAATTAATCATAAGTATTCTGAAGAGCTGTTAAATCCAAAAGAATCTTGGTATTTGGCTCTAGCACCTCAATGAAACTATGAACAATAACATCATTAGACTGATGATGGTGAGGTTAGTTTTTGAGCATAATTTTAAATCTCTCCCAAGCTTGGTAAAGATTCTCTTATTCTTTCTGTCTAAAACTCAGGATCTCACTTCTCAAACATGTCATCTTACCTGATGGAAAAAATCAACTAAGGAACTTCTGAGCTAGATTTTCCTAAAAAGTAATGAAGAGTGGTGGTTCAGCATATAACCACCTCTTCGCTTCTCCAATTAAAGAAAAAGGGAAGAGAGTGAGTCTGACATAATCAGCATTCACCCCTGCAGGAATGTAAGTATCACTTATTTCCAAGAAGGTTTGAATGTGCTGCTTAGGGTCTTCATGTGAAAATTATCAAATTTCTCAGTTGAATTAAACAACTACATCATATTCTGCTTTAATTCAAATCGACCACCTAGATCAGGCTTGCGAATACTATTAGTCGTATGGTTTGTGAGTGGGATTTCCACCTCACAAATAGGTCTAGCAGTTGCTTGAGAAGAAGCAACTGGAATAACCAGAGCTTTTACATGCCCGACATTTGGATCAACTGGATCATTTCTTTGTTCAACTATTTGAACTTATTGAATAGGATAATGAGATCTTCGCCTCAGTTGAAATACCAGTTTTGGTTTCTAAAAAGGCTCTACCAACTCTCTATCTCTCGCCATTCCTGTATTCAGCTAAACCTACAAAAAGTCAACTGCTATGGTCAAGTCGTTAACAGTTTAACTTACTATCAAAAACAAAAACTTTAGTAAATTATTAATTCTACTAGTTTCCTACAAAGGCACCAAAAACTTGTTGCATTCAAATACACACGCATGTGTACACGATCTTACAAGTAATATAGTGACTCAGAAAGTCAGATATTGTACACACAAGGACTATGCAACTAGCAATTCAACAAACTTTAGTTTTAGACAAGCAGGTATTAAGTGTTGTAAAGTATCAAGATGATTTTGAATAAAAATACTAAAAAATAAGAAATAGAAATTTGTGACAATAGAAAAGCAAGAAAAGGTTGTAAACAACAATGATGAGAATTCCAGGGTTAAGGCACTTTTAACAATCTTACAATACTCTATTTTTATCAAAGTCTAGTTGGTTATCGAATGGTTGATTTGCAGGGTTTAAAATACGATCATGGTCCCCCTAACTCAAATAATTTACCTATGTAAACTTTGCAACTACATCATTGAGCGGGGATGTAGTAATTCATTTAGATGTAAATGGCTATCTTTCTGCAATTGAAAGGCTTCTAGGTATGTCCCTATCCTAGATGCTAATTCAAATCCTCTATTTTATAAAAGGATAAGAACCTTGCTCCTTAATCTCTTCGTTCTATCCTATGATTCTCCTCTCAAATGCACATAGAAATATACATTTATTCTAATGATGGCCAATCTTTAAAATAGTAAGAACAAGAAATCAAGAACAACCCATATGATAATCCAATAAGAAACTACGAATAAGAATATCAAAGAGTAATCACGTTCTTGGTCTTAGCCTAGAACAAGGGAGTTTATCCACTCATGTCTAGATTTAACATCAAAAATAAGTAATTAATCATACCCAAAATTTATATTGAAGTGAGGAAGTTCAAAAGAAATTCTAAGAAACCCTAAAATAGAGATTTTGATGTTTTTTTGCCGTTGTTGTGCTTTTCAAAGTATTTTGTGTTGACTCAATTTGTTCCTATTTTAGATGGGTCATAATCGTCCCATTTTTTCTCATCACTGCAACATGGAAACCTCACCATTACGGTTGTCCCTGTAATGTAGTGCAATCACAATAAGATTCTATTTTTGATGAATGCAGATTTGGCCCTCACCACGATGCGGCGCTATCGCGATAAGATACTGGTTCTTGATAAACATGGATTACGAATCCACCTTGATACAGTGGCCTTGAATTTTAAATTTTATTCTTCCTTAAATCCTTCCCAACCATGTTCCAAAACCCTAATTTCTACTTTCATCATAACATCTCATTTATGCATCAAATCACATCCAAATTTATCACAATTTAGTCTTACATACACTAATCATGTCCATTAGATAAGGAATGCAATTAAAGCTAAATTAATATCCAAATAGCACATTTTATCTCTTATAAAAAGTCCAAATATGGGTGAATATTGGTGATTGGACATATAAATATACCCAAGATCATGAATCCATGGTTATCAGGAGCTACAATCCTCCAGGATGAAGAGTTCAAGCAAGAATAGGTGCTTTATCTTTCCACAACACTAGACATTTTCTAAAAGCTTATCGTCGATCTAATAAATATAATAAGGTTTATAAACTCATTGATAAACCAATGCCTACTCAATAATTGGGCAACACAAAAATTCAAATAAGTCCTCATCCCAACTTGGATACCTATCCCAAATCAGTATTACCTATAGAGGAAGAAATACCTGAGGAAGTGCTATCTCTCATAATTGATGATTATCTAGAGCCTCTTATCATCAATGGTAATCTAAAGCAAGTACCATACCCGATTATAGATAGTAAACTTTACTGAAAATCCAATCTTAATAAGGAAGTAATCAACATGATCACTGATTTTGAAACCCCTCATTTCCAGGTTACGATTAATTCATCCAAGTAGGATAATCCATTCTAAGTTATCATATTCATTGATATAGGTGCAACTACCTCGATGCTCAAACAATACATTCTCCTTTATTACCAATGTGTTTCTCACTTTAGAAATTTCAAAACCACCTCAAAGGGAGTCCTTAACACTTCCACCAGTTTATAGAGTAGTCTTATGTAGAATCTCACAAAGAATTCATGAAGAACAAAAATTCTTTATTACTTGATAGGAATTCTTCATAAAATTCCCATTCAATAAATATGAGAAGATAAATTTGTTGAAGGAAAGTTATTTGGACATGAACCCTGAACATTTTTAGCTTGAAAAAAAGGAACGCTCAAAACTTTTTGAATTTGGGCTCGTTGAGCAATCTAATTTGTAGTGGGCTTGTAAGTCATTCTATGTTAATAAACCAGCAAAATTGAACAACTCTGCCTGGTCATAAATTGTAAACTTTTGAACCACATCTTTCTTGATGAAGTATTTTCTATCCTAAATAAGTTGGCCCTATTCTTAGACCTTGCCAAGGCCACCAACTTTTCCAAATTTAATCTTAAATATGGAATTTGAAATCATGGCATACACGTAGAAAAGAGAGCCAAAATGGCCTTTTGCATAATTGACCACCACTACTAATAAAAGGTTATGTTGTTAGGGATCAAGCCTACCCTCTCCCTTTTCTAGAAGGCCATGATAAAGATATTCTGCGCTATCCTCCACATATCATTGATCTAAATTAATTACATACTATTGTTCAGAAACACCTTGGAGGAACACCTTGACGTACTCCAACAATTCCATGGCTTGGTAAAGAAGTATGGCGTTATGCTCTCGTAAAAGAAGATGACTCTTACAAATGACAATTGACGTTCTGGAAATATATTTTTCTCATGGAGCACACATTCTAAGACAAACATCTATCAAAAGATGCTCAAATTTCCAAATACTAATTTCTCAGTTAAACAGCTCTAGCAATTCCTTGGGGTGATTAATTATGTTAAAGATTTCATCCCCGATGTCTCAACATATATTTCCCCATTAACAAAGATGCAAAAATGAATGCTCTAGCTTAGGAAAATGAATAGAAGGATATAGTTAAAAGGATGAAAAACATATCAAAGAAAGTCAAAACAATCAACATTCCCTCTAATGGGGAAATAATATTGTAGACTGATGCTGGCAACGACTAATGAAGTGTAATTCTTTGGGAAGAAAAAATTGCCAACAAAAATTATGCAGATATGCAAGTGGAAAATTAAAAGATGCTGAAAAACATTATCACTCCACGTTTAGAGGAATCCATACTGTGAAAAATAGAATTAAGAAATTTAACTTCCTCCTGATTCACACTCAACTTTAGATTGAGATGGATATGAGGTCCTTCCTAAAGATGGTCTTGATAATCCAAATATCATTCAAAATCCAAAATTCTCCAGTAGGCACAATGGTTTTCTCCCAAAAGTTTCAAGTAAAACATCTTAAGGGAACATAAAACATTATCATAGATTTTCTATCAAGGCTAAAAGATTTTTCTAAAAAACTATCTTCAAAGAAGGAAAAGAAGGAAATGACACCTTCCATTAATCTTCTTTGATTGCATATAAAACATGACCTCGACTAGTGGATGGATAACGGATACACGAGCTCACCATCAATAACATTAAACACTACTTGAACCGATGATGTGTCCATTGAATTTCCACTTACCTAAAGCTCCACAACATCACAAGATGCTTATCTAACTGATTTCCATCCAGCTACAAGAAACTTAACCACCTATCAGCAAAAAGAATACAAGTATCACATCAACCTAGTTGCATATGATGTCATATTTCAACAACATGTTTAGTTTTTTACCTTGTTAGGCATAATAAAATATTTATCAGGGCTGATGTGACTAGAAGGTAATGTAATTTTCATTTGTATTAGTACAGAAGTGTGTGCCTAGCATAGGTGTGTCTAGTAAAATAGGGCTTTACTCTTTTTAGAAAAAATAGGTCATGTAAGATATTTTTTTATCTTTCCATTTTCTTATATTAGGCATGCTTCTCTTACAAAAGGAAGCATAGGTCTTTAGTTGAAAGATATCCTACTCTCTACCTATCTTAGTCTCCACCTATCTTGGTCTCCACCAAAAAACTCTTGTGTAGCTTTTCATATTAATAAATAATTTCGTTCGATAAGTCTCTCTCTTACTTTTCTCTCCTAAAAAGATGCGTACTTCAGTCACTTAGATCTGAGTAGTAGGGTAAATATACACTAGGGAAGTTTTCTTTTTGTTATTTTAAGGGCTTTCTATGTAAATTGTCTTAGCCTAACACAATAGTTTTCTGATTGCTTCTTACGTTATCAAAAACACAAATCCGTTGGTAGGGTTGCACTTGTTCCCTAGACTATTGAGGGTGTATAGGCTAGTGAGAGCCATTAATATGTCGGTCTTATCAAATCACTCAAAAATAGACTGTAGAATAAATAGTTTGAAATTTGTCAGGCAGGAAGTTCACTCTTTCACTTTTTTGAACAACAATAGAAAGAGATGGTTTAAATCAAAGATAAAATCCAACTTCTATAAAATGATATCATTGAACCATGTGAATCCCAAACTATCCCACTAAGCCAACCTTATTTCCTATGTCACCACAGACATACTCACCAAAAAAATTAAGACATGCCTTTTCTACTTTCCCGTCAAGCTCGTATATGCATGTCTTTTGCTCTGGCACTAAATATGAACAGGAGTTTGACTTAGCCAAACTCATATAGGAAAGAAAAGATTCCACTGTAGCCCTAAAGAAAACTAAGATGGCACATAAATAAGCAAAAAGAAAGAAAGATTTTACAATAGGTCCAGAGGAGGCAATATTAGAAAAAATAATGGCCAAAAGTTATGATGCTCCTGAAGATGACTTGATCTTCTTGGATATAGACACTACAATCATGACGAACACCTAGAGACCCACGACCATGAAACACCAGATGTAGATTGGGAGTCTATAAAACAAGGACTACTTAGTGACAAATGGCTTTTTCCAAATAGTTTCTTAGATAAAAACGCAATCATGTCCAATTAAATTATCCAAGATCTTTTTGCTCTAGAAGATAAAGATGTCCCAGATCCAATTCCTCCACACCAAGATAAAGATAATACTATATAGTAATATTTGAAATACACTGATTATTTTTATAACTTTTATCATGATAATACTTTTGAGGAACATCAAAAGCAATACTCATATGATAGATACCCTAGAGACGAATATTTAAAAACATGTGTTAACTTTCCAATAGATAGATTTATTAATAGCAATAAAGACTGCTTAGGTGATTCTTGATAATATGTTAACGAAACTATTGAATACCCAATCAAATTCTCTAAAGTAGTTATCCAAAAATGTTCATAAACTGATCCAAAGAACTAGAAGTCATTGAAATAGTGGAATATTAAGATAGGATAAAGGATGATCCAATCCCAAAAAAATAGGCTAGAACAAATAATAACAACAACAAAGAAACTTGTGGGAATTGGATTCCATACTTATATGAGTGGGTAAATAGGGTATGAGAAGACACACAGGTAGTAGCTACATCTTGCAAAGATGGTAGTCTATTTAACACCACAATAGTTTTGTTATAACTGGGCCTTCACATCCTCAACTCTAAAGAACAATTTGTTGTACAAAGACTTCTCATAACCCTTAATAGGAAGGCCTGCATTCGCTTGTCTTAAAATAGTGCATTATTAATATTTTGGTAGTATAACTTTTCCTATTTGACATACATAGGCTTAGAACATGCTATTAATCCATATCACATCAACACCCTCAACTTAGAATGTTTGAATGTCCTCAGGAAACACAATTAAAAAAATAACGATGCTTAACTAGGAGGATTCTAAGTTATCTACGCAATCAATCACCAGCTTTAAGCTAAAACACATTAACTGCTCATATTTTAATTATTCAAAACTAATTGTGTATAAACATGAAGCATAACAATGCGACATGAGGCAATCAAGATATGGCATTACTTTAGCAACATACAACCATGCATATATACAAGTTACTCTACCTTCCTAATTAAGCATCTACCAATAAAACCTATGTTTTCTCGCAACAAAGAAGTCCCACTTACTCAAATGAAATCATGCATGTAAATGTAGGAATGATCAAGAGACAATAATGCTTACAAGAGAATTTCCACTAATATGCATCAAATACCATAGTTTTGCACTTATTTTCTTTACCTAAGATTTTAGACAGTTATGTTAGGATTACTATAGGACATTATTTGGCTTGTAATATAGGCTTAGGGGTTAGTATGGTACATATCAATAAATTTAATGAATAGGCTTCCTTGGCACTACACTTACTTTAGGGTCTATTTATCAACCAGGTTCATTTATTCTACCCTTATGTAATACCCTATAAAATTCTAGGCATATTTTCATCTACTAGACTCATGTTTGAAAGAGTTCCAAGGTATTAATTCACACTAAGTATAAAACAAAGCCATTATAAGACCCCACGATTTAGAAAATTTTATTTTTGCACTTTCAGTGTTTGAAACATTAATTATTGAGTTGAAATATTTTTAGGGTTGTTAAAAGGGTCATTTAAGGGAGTTTTGGAATTTTTGAAATAGGTTCGAAGTATTTTTGGACCTTGTAAGGAGAATGACTTCGCAATTTGGGTATGTTACGGAAACAAGATCTCCACGATACATCGTATGTCTCATAAGTTAGCCTCCGCAAAACACAAGGTGCCATGGAGGTTTGTCTCCATGAAAGCCTCCGTGCCATAGAGGCTTTGTTTGCCTTGTAGCCTTAGTAAATGTTCAAGGGGGTATTTTAGTTCTTTCTCCTCTCCCCAAATAGTAAATTCATGAATTAAAAACCCTAAGAGGGGAATTATTTACCCCATTCCCTATTAGTAAACACATAAAACTTATCCCCATTCCCAAGATTGTAAATTCAAGCATCTTCCTAAGAATTCAACCATTCAAGGTCCCAATTCCAAGCTTTTTATTCAAGAACTCAAGCAATTAAGGTATGCAGGTTATTCATCAATGGGTTCCTTCCCCCCATTGAGTCCCAAAAATCTCTTTTTGTTAAAGAATGAACCCTTTGTCACCTTTTCATGAAATTTGAATATTAAGTATGAATTTACTACATGTTCTCTTTCTAGTTTTGAATTCAAGCCATGACCACATGTTTCCCCTTGTGAATTATGTTATTACACACTTTGAGTTTAAATTACCCATATCATATTCATTTGACATCATATTACTTTGCCAATTTATGAATTAAACTATGTAAACATATTCTTCTCTCAAGTTTATCATATTACCATATTCAAATTCATGGATTTTGTTAGTTTTGTGAACTGTACTATGTTTTGGGTATTTGAATCATCAACTTCCTTATAGTATTTTAAATTATGTTATTGTATTTAAAGTATCATTTAGTGTTAGAGGGTTATGAACACCTGATACCCATATGTTCTTACATGTTTCCATTTTTAAGTAACAAGTCAGTCAAGCCATAAATTTATTATCATATTTAGATTACCATTTTCATACTGAGCACTTATTAGTATAGTAATATATCATGTTAAATGAATAATTATAATAGCGCCATTCAGTTAGAAGTAACACTTAGCATCGAGTAAATGTAAAGATAGTGGCTCCCCCATCAGTTAGGCATGAGTCATTAGTAGCAGTCCCTAAGTTTCAAACCTATGACACCACCATTGATTATGAGGGGTCCTCCATCAGTAGAGAAATAACACCCTTATCCTTCAGGACATCAGCCATGTGGATCCACATCATCAGTCATATGTTGGTACCCCTGGCAAGGTAGTAGCATCCTTCTAACTAGGGTTACAGGTTGGACCCCAATAGGTAAAATTGGGGCATGTTTGTTATATTTATCTCCCACGGTCTCAGTACAGTATTCAAATAATATTAGATCAGGTTTGCATGACCTAGTATTTAGTTTTTAGCTATTCAGTCCTTTAAATTTATAAATTATTTCAGTACATGTTTTACTTGGTTTTGCATTATTTTAACATGTTCATGCATCAATGTTTAGTGTTCACATGTATTTCAATTGTCCCTAACTCACGTATCGATATATGCAAAGTACTGACCGTGCACTCTTTTTTTTGCTTTATTGATTTCACAATATATGTTCGGACACTCAGTTCTCATCTTGCCCTTAGTCAGCTCGATACAACTCAACAATAGTTGTAGTGATTCCTCTTCCATAGAGGACAAGTATTTACATTTATGTTCAGTATTTCCTTCATTTTAGTTAGTTAAAGATAGTTGGAGCTTTGTCCCATCAACTCCTTATATTTTAGAGGCTTTCACAGTATTTCTACTAGTTTAACTTCTAAACATGATACCTTATTAATAATTTACTTAGTGCTCACAGCAGGTACCAGTTCATGGGTTAGCTTGGGGTCACTTGCAGCCTAAAGCATCGTGTTACGTCTAGGGGGTAACCTCAGGTCGTAAAAAAACTTGATATCAACGACTAAGGTTTTAAAGTGTCATAGGGTGTCAAAAATCCATGTTTAGTAAAGTCTTATACATGGGTGTAAAGCGCACCACACTTATCGGCAAGAGGCTACAAGATATTTTAAGAAAGTTTCCCTTCTTCTAGTATTAATTTCGTGCAAAAGAGCATGATCTTGGTTGAATTCTCTTTCTAACTCGTCCTTTATCAACTTTAAAAAAAGTCCTCCTAGAATAAACAATGGAAGAAGAAATGGGGATTAGCCTACACCCCCACCTATGTGGGAAGATCCTCTGAATGAGCATGTTTCTCACGTGAATTTAGGGATGCTTCCAAAGTTTTGGCCCATTATATGGCTGCTCAAAATAACCAATAGGTTTTTGCCAGCCAATTCAATGATGAGTACAACTGCATCTAGGATCTGAGACTTTACTCAGATAAATCTGTCAGTGTTTTCTGGATCTATGTCTGAGGAGGATCCACAAGAGTTTCTAAACTATATGTAGAAGTTGACTGATATTATAGGTGTCACCTTATATGATATTGCTAACTTAGATATTTATCTGCTGTAGGGAGTGTCTGATACTTGGTTTAAGTAGTGGAACGAGGATAGAGGTATTGAGGTTAGACCTATAAAATGAGAAGAATTTTTCATGGGTTTCTTAGACCAATTCTTTCCACTTGAGTTGAAGGAGGCTAAGGTGTAGGAGTTCATTAATTTGATGTAGGGTAGCATGAGTGTGAAAGAATGCTGACTTAAATTCACTTAGTTGGTGAGGTATGCTCCAATTATGGTGGCCAATTCTAGGTCCAAAATGAGTAAGTTTATGTTGGGAGTTTCTAGTAAAAATGTTAAGGAGTGTAGGACATTTATATTGATAAAAGAGATGGATCTCTCTAGGATAATGGTCCATGCTTAGCAGATTGATGTGGAAAATCTCAAAGAGAAGGAAAGAGATAATAATAAGGCTAAAATAGGTAGTTTCAACTTTTATCAATAGAGGTTTGATGGTGGAAATCATTCTAAGTTCCACCAAAAATTTTCAATTCTAGAACCATCTTCAACCATTAAGCCAATGCCTAAGTTCAGATAGGACAATAGGGATAGGCGCCAGGCACAAAGTACCAAGGAAATATAAATAGTGTTCACACTAATCTGCTTTGTAAAACCTATGGTAAGAATCATTAGAATGGCTGCAGAGCAGTTAGTGATGTGTTCCTTAGATGAGTCAAGTCAGGCCATAGGATAAGGGATTGCCCATTGGGTATATGGAAGGATAGAATTGATGATCAGTAGGGACAGACTAATTCTTTAGCAGCAATAATAGGTTGCCTCACTCATTAGGGTGCCACTTCTAATGCAACCTGTAGGCATCATTAGAACCGACTTTATGCTATCCAAACTCGATATAATCAAGAAAGTTATCCTGATGTGGTTATGGGCATGTTATAAGTCTTCCATCTTTATGTTTATGGATTATTATACCCTAGAGCTTCACTTTACTTTGTGACTCCTTACATAGCTATAGACTTTGATTTAAGTCCCGACATATTAGAAGAGACTTTCTCAGTGTCTACCTAGTGAGTAGTTTTATTATAGCCAGATGGGTATACAAAAATTTCCCAATCACAGTGTTGTAGAGAGTTACTTCAGTTGATGTCATTCTCAGCTCGGATAGGCTCCACCCATTTTATGCTCTATTTGATTATAGAAATAGGATTGTCCAATTCTAGTTTCCTAATGAGCCTATTATTAAATGGAGGGGTAGTACTTCAGTGCCTAAGGGTCAGTTTGTCTCCTATCTTAAGGCAAGAAAAATGATATCAAAGGGATGTATTTACCATCTCATCCGAGTTAAGGACTCAAATACTAAAAATCTAAATCTTGAGTCAGTTCCAGTAGTGAATGAGTTTCCAAAAGTATTCCCTGAAGATATTCTCGAAGTCCCTCCCAAAAGGGAAATTGACTTTAGAATGGATCTCTTACCAGATATCCATCCTATCTCAATTCCACTTTACAGAATAGCTTTAGTTGAGCTTAAGAAATTGAAGGAATAGCTGAAAGATATCTTAGATAAGGGTTTCATCAAGCCTAGCATTTCCCCATGGGGTGCTCCAGGTCTTTTTGTGTGAAAGAAAGATGGTTTCCTTCGAATGTGCATCGACTACCATCAGTTGAACATAGTCACAATCCATAATAAGTATCCTCTACCCAAAATTAATGAATTATTTGACCAACTTTAGGGTGAAAGTTATTTCTTTAAAATAGACTACAGATTTGGCTATCATCAACTTAGAGTCAAAGAATGTGACATCTTGAAGAGAGCCTTTAGAAATTGGTATGGTCAATTCAAATTCCTAGGTATATCTTTTGGACTAACAAACGATCTGCTATTTTTATGGACTTGATGAATAGGGTGTTCAAGTAGTACTTAGACATCATCATAGTATTCATAGATGATATTCTTGTCTATTCTTATAGCGAAGGTGATCATGTAGACCATTTGAGTTGTATTGCAGACCCTTAAGGATCATCAGATATTCGCTAAGTTCAGTAAGTGTGAATTCTAGTTTAGATCAGTATCTTTCCTTGGTCATATTATTTTCGGTGAAGGCATTCGAGTTGATCTACAAAAGATTAAGATAGTAAGAAACTGTTCTAGACCTAGATCTCTTTAAGACATTAGGAGTTTCTTGGGTTTAGATGGTTACTACATATGGTTTATTGAAGGATTTTCTTCTATTACTTTTCACATATCTCGATTAACCCAAAAGAAAGTCAAATTTCTGTAGTAATATTCCTGTGAGAAAAGTTTTCAAGAGTTGAATACTCAGCTCACTTTTGCTTTAGTCTTGACTTTACTAGATAGCACAAAAGGGTTTGTCTTTTATTGTGATGCCCATGAGAAGAATTACCCGATCCATGACCTTGAAATGGAAACAGTTGTCTTTGCCTTAAATATTTGGATGCATTACCTTTATGGGGTTTATGTTGATGTGTTTACGTATCATAAAAGTTTATAATATGTGTTCACGCAGAAAGAACTAGATCTCCATCAAAGAAGGTGGTTGGAATTTTGAAAAACTATGATATGAGTATGTTATATCAGCCGGGTAAGGATAATTTATAGGCTGATGCCCTTAGTAGATTGTCTATGGGAAGTGTTGTACATGGTAAGAATGATTAGAAAGAGTTAGTCCATGAGGTTCATCAACTTACTAGGTTAGGTGTTCAATTGGTTGATTTGGCTTAAGGTAGTATATGACTTCAAAATGGTTTGAAATCTTCATTGGTTACCAAAGTGAAGGAAAAGCAAGATAGGTATCCTATTTTGGTCAAGTTGATAGAGGCAGTTAAGGATTAAAAGGTTGAGGTTTTAGGAGATGGTATTCTTCATTGTCAAGGTAGGTTTTGTGTTCTGTGTTTTAAAGGTCTACGACAGTGGATATTAGCTGAATCATATGGTGTGCAATATTTTATTCACCCAGGAGCCACTAAGATGTATTATGATTTGCGGGAGATCTATTGGTCGATTTGTAAGAAGAAAGATATTGTGGAGTTTATCGCTAAGTGTTCAAATTGTCAACAGGTTAAAGTTGAGCACTAAAGGACTAGTGGTATGCTTTAGGAGTTCATTATCCCTACTTAGAAATAGGAAGTGGTAAACATGGATTTGGTGATAGGGTTACCTCATACGCATAATCGGTATGATTCAATTTGTGTTATTGTAGATAGAATGACCAAGTCATCCCACTTCTTCCCAGTTCGTTCTTTGTATACTACTGAGGATTATGCTTGGCTCTATCTGAGGGAGTTCTTAAATTTTCATGGCGTTCCATTGACTATCATTTCAGACAGAGGTACTAAGTTTACCTCTTACTTTTGGAAGGCTTTAAAGAAGGGTCTTGGTACCCAAATCTATATTAGTACAAATTTTCATCCTCAAATAGATGGTCAAGAATATAAAACAATTCATACTTTATAGGAAATGTTGAGGGCTTGTGTTATCGATTTCAAAGGTAGTTGGGATAACTACTTACCTTTGATTGAGTTTGCCTACAACAATAGGTATTACTCTAGTATTTAGATGGCTCTATTTCAGGATCTCTAGGGAAGGAGGTGTAGATCTTCTATTGGTTGGTTTGAAGTAGGTAAGGCTACTATGATAATGACAAATTCAGTGTATGAGGCAATGAAGAAAGTTCTTTTAAATTGAGAAAGGCTAAAGAAAGACCAAAGTCGTCAGAAATCTTATGCAGTTGTGTGGAGAAAATATCTTGAGTTTGATGTTGGTGACTTTTTTATCTAAAATTTTTCCTATGAAAGGGGTGAAGAGATTTGGCGAGATGGGGAATCTCATTCCCCAATATGTTGGCTTATACAGGATTTTGAACCATTTTGGGAAGGTAGCTTATGAGTTAGAGTTGCTTACAAATTTAGGTTTAGTGCATTTGGCATTTCATGTCTCTTTGCTAAAGAAATATACTGGTGACTCATATTTTGTTGTTCCTTTAGAGAGTGTGAATGTGAAAACTAGTCTCTCCAATAAATAAATAGTAGCTGAGGTTCTCGACTGTCAGATTCATAGGTTGAGGAATAAACAAGTCCCCTTGGTTAAGGTTCTAAGGCAAAATCAATACATTGAAGGAGCTACGTGGGAAGCAGAAGCAGAAGCAGATATGCGAGCCAAGTATCCCCATCTCTTTTCTATGAATTTAGATCCAATGTGAGGTAATGGCTTTTCTTTAGTAATTCTCTCATTTTCTATCTCAGCTATATACAATCATTATGTCATTGCATGCATTCATGAATTTAGTTCAGTCCATGTATCATGTTTAAATTTAGTTATTTAATCATGATTCAGCTCATAAGTATTTAGTACATGATCTCAGTTTTCCTAGTATCATAGCTGAAACAGGTTCATTCACGGACGAATGATCCCAAGGGGGAGATATTGTAATACCCTGTAAGATTCTTGGAACTTTTCTAACTACAAGATGTATGTTTGAAGGTGTCCAAGGTATTAATTCACACTAAGTACAAAAGAGTTTTCCATTCTAAGATCCCAAGATTTTGAAGATTTTATTTTTAGCCTTTCCGAGTTTGATACGTCAATTTGTAAGTTGAAATATGTTTTGGGATGTTAAAGGGGTCATCCAAGAGATTTTTGAAATATTTGGAATAGGTACAAAGTGTTTTTATAACTAGGAGGCAGAATGGGTCCATAATTTGTATATATCACAGAGGAAGGACCTCAGCAATACATGGTGTGTCATGGAGGTTAGCCTCCGTGATACACACCCTCTCACAGAGACTAGCCTCTATAATAGCCTCTAAGCCATGGAGGTTGTGTTTTTTTGTAGCCTTACTAAACATTCAAGGGGGTATTTTAGTCCTTTCCCCTCTCCCCAAACACTAAATTCTTGAATTAAAAACCCCAAGAAGGGCATTATATTCCCCATTCCCCATCAATTAACATGTAAAACTCATCCCCATTCCCAAGAACATAAATTCAAGCATCTTCCCAAGGATTCAACCATTCAAGGTCCCAATTCCAAGCTTCTTCTTCAAGAACTCAAGTAATTAAGGAATTTAGGGTATTCATCAATGGGTTCCTTCTACCGATTGAGTCCCAAAAATCCCTTTTTGTTGAAGAATGAACTCTTTATTCATTATTCATGAAATTTGAATGTTAAGTATGAATTTACTCCATATTCTCTTACTAGTTTTGAATTCAATCCATGCTCATATGTTTCCCTTTGAGAAATATGTTATTGCATACTTTGAATTTAAATCACCCATATTATATTCAGTTAACACTATGCTACTTTACCAATACATGAATTAAACCATTTGAACATATTGTCCTCCCAAGTTTATCATATTCCCATATTCAAATTCATGGATTTTGCCAGTTTAGTGTAATATACTATGTTTTGGGTGTTTGGATCATGAATTTCCTTATAGTTTTTTTTAAATGATGTGATTGTATTTAAAGTATCATTCAGCGTTGAAGGTTATGAACACCCGATACCTATATGTTCTTACATGTTTCCATTTTCAAGTAACAAGTCAGTCAAACCATGATTTTATTTTCATATTCAGATTAGCATGTTCATGCTGAGAAATTATCAGTACACTAACATATCATGTTAAACGAATAATAATACTAGTGTTATTCAGTTGGGAGTAATACTTATGAATGAGTGAACGCAGGGATGATAGCTCCCCCATTAGTTAGGCATAAATCGTTAGTAACAGCCCCTAAGTTCCAAACCTACGGCACCACCATATATTATGAGGGGTCCCCTATCAGTAAAGGCATGACACCCTCATTCTTTGAGACATCAACCCTATGGACCCACATCATCGGTCATATATTGATACCCCTGATAAGGTACCAACACCCTTCCAACTGGGGTTATTGGTTTGACCCCGATAGTTTAGATTGGTGCATATCAGTTGCAGATAGCTCCCACAGTCTCAATATAGTATTCAGACTATATCAGATCAGGTTTGAATGACGAAGTATTTAGTAATCAACTATTCATCCTTCAAATTTACAAATTATTTCAATACATGTTTTACCTGGTTTAGCATTTCTTTACATATTTATGCATTTATATTTAGTGTTCATATGTATTTCAGTTGTCCCTACCTCACATACCAGTATATTCAAAGTATTGACCGTATACTCTCTTTTACGCTATATTGATTTCACAATATAGGTTTGAACACTCATTTCCTACTTGCCCTTAGTCAGCTCGGTACTACTCTGCAGTTGTTGCGGTGAGTCCTCATCCATCAAGGCAAGTATTTAAATTTATTTTCAATATTTCTATCATTTCAGTTAGTCAGAGTTTTTTGGGGGTTTGTCGCAACAACAACTCCGGTTTTAGAGGCTTTCAGATAGACAAAGTTGTTTAAAGTTTTATCTTTAGTTCAGACATATTGGGTGATGTTTTGATACTCTATTTTCATAGAATTTCTATCAGTTCAATGTATGCAAATGATAACTTATTATTACTTTACTCAGTTCCCACAGCAGGTACCAGATCATGGGTTTACTTGGGGTCACTTTCGGCCTTAAGCACCGTGTTAAGACTGGGGGTAGCCTCGGGCCGTGACACCCTATTTATCTTTTTTTATTCTTTTGTCGCTCATTTAGGTTGGTGTGGTTTATTTTATTCTCTTTTTTCCATTTTTTTCAAATTTATGTTCTTTTTGTTCTTTTTTACTACCATACCCAGCCTTACTTCTTTTCTCTTATTTTACTCTTCTTCATACCCACTTCACATTATTCACCCCTATGATAGCCACCCTCAACTTAGGCAATTAGCCTAAGTTGAGGTGCATAATGTCTATGGAGGACTAAGGACAAAATAGGTTCATTGTAAAACAAATTGGATGGTGAAAGGTGTAATAAGAAAATTTGGCTAATCAGGCTAAAAATATGGACTAAGCGATACTTATTCACACATGAAAGGTCATTTAGGCTCAAATAGACTAGAATAAAAAATGGCCTATGATTCTTTCCTAACTGACTATCCTACAACCTAGGCAAGACTAACTGGGCCAATTCTGGATTCAACACACAAAGAGAACTTAGTATGTCACACACACATGGCACAGGGTCACATAACAATCTAATACATATCTGGTTCATGCAATTTTTGACAACGATTATCATGTCCCTAATCTTAATGCCATAACAAAATCCATAATGGACACATAAATATATAGAGCACACAGTTCTAAAACAAATTTTGAAGGGGTATTATTTTCTCAAAAATAAATAAAAAAACATGTCAACTTCCCTATATATTGAAAAATCTTCTAATTACACAAAAACAAAACACAATAAAAACAAAATACAGTATGACATAAAATTCACTAGACATGTTGGTTCTACATCATGCAACAACTGACAGAAAAAGAACCACGACAATAAAAACTTGCGACGGCTATAGTATAACCCACCCTAACTAAAAGACTGTACACTATCCCCAGTGTGTCAAAATAATGTAAAATAAGTGAATGAGGACAAACTAGGAATATGCTAGGTGTACGTGTTCGAATCATCCTTATATGGAGGTATCTTGACTGGTGGAGGTAGTGGTAATGTTGGTTTACTACTAGAGGATACACCCGCAACTATCTTTGCATGCCTCTACCTATTAGCAAAGTTAGGTGGTGGTACACTACTAGAGGATGCACTCACAACTATCTTTGCACGACTTTACTTATCAGCAAAGTCAGTCTCCCTTAAATTACATATGGGTCATCTCAAGGACTGGTTAAATAGCATGTTGAGATCTTGGAAGACCTCCTCTCTCCCTTTTTTAGTCCCTACTATAGGGACCATTTCCTCCTCTATGAATAAATCAAAGTGTCTAAGTCTATGTGGAGGTATTAGATATATAAATAAAGGTATAAGTAGGGGGATGGGTGGAATGTTTCTCTCAGTGAGAGAGAATATCTCTACTTATAGTATGGCCACCTCCTCTTTAATTTCACCCAGATTAGGTGGCTCAATATCACTGAACTGGGCTGACACTCATCCCTCAAAAGCATCTATACAAGCATGCACCTCAACTCGACACTCAGACATTTCAGCCTTGTGTGAAGTATGCAATCTAGTCTCTGCTACCTCAATTGTCTTCAAGACCCAAGGCTGGATCTACCAGTACAAAAATTCCACCTTGTCTTAAAAATTCTCTACCTGAATGGTGGTAGTATTCTGACTTTCTACCAAGCTTTACAAAAAATCAGTTGATACAAAAACCATACCTAAGGAAGTAACTATAGTAGAGGGGTGAGGGGTACTACAGATATGGTTGGGGTACCCTTACCTTGTATGCTCATCTCAGGTGACTCTCTCTTCTTCCTAACCTCAAAATCCATACTAACACTAAAACTTACTCCCTCTCTATAAATAGGCCTTGCAAGAACTAATAAACCCTTAGACTGGGCAAAAATTACTATCAAAGGCATATGGGGCCTATGTCCAAGGATCAACTTTTTTGGATCCTTTATCATACTACTTTGGTTCACGTCCATCGCCTATACTCTCACATCTCATGTTAACACCCAGAATCTCTGGAACATCAGCCTTATCACATAGAAACTATGTGATAAGGCTGATGTTCCAGAGATTCTGGGTGTTAACATGAGATATGAGAGTATAGGCGATTGATGTGAACCAAAGTATACCAAAAAAGGAAGAAACAGTTTGGTAGTCTCCCCAAATACCCGATCATAATTCTCATTTTTGATGATGAAAACAAATTCTATATTATATTTGGCTACTATGCTCGTAATCAGTGTTGCACCATCCTATGTAAGTAAGTTGTCCACTATAGTTAGACATAAATCATAACACATTAACAACCACCTAAACTTTATGATGAAATTCAGCGATGCCTTCTTAATTACACTTTGCTCCTCAATCCAATTGCATCATAAATCTTTCCCACTCAAATCTCAAATGATGATCATACTCTATTTTAGATTCAGTAGCTGTATAATCTAGTTAAAATAGAACTTAGTGGATATCCACTACTAAAATATCAACCATGAACCTTCTCACAAGCATCTTTTCTAGCTGGGCCTGCCCAGCATACCTCTTACCTCTAGGTGTAGTAAAAGATACTGTGGTGTGGTAGGAGGCATAGAATTCACCCACCAGTAACTAGCTGTATGAACCTAGGGGTCTAGTCATCCACCCTAGTTGATACCTATAAACTGCAACTTATAACAATGGTGCTCCATCCAACCCAGACAACTCGATAAATCTCTCCTCATAAATAACCTTCTAAGGTCATCTTGTCTCGATCACATGGTTGTCTCTCTTATACAGAAATCATAACCTATCTACACACCATCTTTGGCTAACCACATCAATAGGCTTAACCAAGATGAGTGTAAAGTTGGATGCTTAATTTGTCTGAGTTGGTGGCTCTATGCATGGTGGTGGCACCTATTGTGAAGTCTAGTCTGCCCTCTCCTCAGACTAGGGTGTTTCTGATGACTGCTCTTGAAATGCTACCTTAGACTCATCCTGGGATCCCTCCTTAGAATAGGGTCTTGTGTAACTGCCTCTAGAAGTGGCTCAACTCTACCTCGTCATCATCATCATTCTTCTCCTCCTCTTCTCCTTCCTCATATTGGGGAGAGTATAGAGATGACATCCTATCCTTCTTCATCATCAGCCTGGGTACTGGTATATTGGGTTATGGATGACCTCCAGGCCAAGTAAAAGTAGGTCGTCTGCCCTATGCACGTGGTACGGTCAAGATCACCTTAATAATGTTCTTACCCATATTATGTTTTTAGGCTCTAGTCAATGGATACATCACTCTAGTCTTGGCCACTATGGTCTTGGAAATTTGGTACTCCTCCACCAAGTCACTTCTCTCGAAGGACTCATCCCGTTGCCACGAAGGTCCAACCTTCTTCTTTTAAGTCTTTGGTGTGATGTGTACCTGAAAAACCAAGTGTTAGTGTGAAAGATAGGGAGGAACTGCAAAACTTAAAGAAAAACTCATATTTGGTCCCAATATTTCCCTTAATTTTACGTCCCTATAACTTATAATCAGTCCCAAAAAGAACAATATTTACATGTAAACTAGAGTCAACTTATTAACACAAATGCAGCATATAAGACTTTTGGGATTCCTAGACCTATTCTACTTCTACTTCTATTTAGGGCATAGTCATTAAGTTTAATTCAAAAACAAATCAATATTATATGATTTTTAGGCTTATTCAAGGCTCTTACTCACAAGGTTATTGATTTATACATAATTTTCATGAAAATAAACATACCAACTCACTTATTATTACTTTAGCATATGATAATACTATTGGGATACAAGAATGCTACCTTTTGTTTGAGAAACTAGAAGTGAAGATTGAAAAGGATTAATAACCCTAGCATTAATGCACAATACGTGAAATTTAAACAAGTTGGTATCAAGAACAAGTAGTGTTTTAGCCTTTTATCAAGTATGGGGAAGTTGGTAAATTTGAATTTGAGTGGGAAGAAGGATTTCTGAGGTTAAATAGGGTTAAAATAATAGTTTAGTAGCTTAAAACCATAGGGGGTCTATTAGTGTTGGGTTAGGGTTGGTGTGGGCCCAGATTTTTAAGCAATGTTGGGCCAAAAAATTGTCCACTTACGGCACCACCTATAGGTTGTAGATGCCAGTCCATAGATATGCCTAATTTGTTTTACCTTTTTCCCTGCTCTCTGGACTTTGTATTCTAACATATATTGCATAATTTATGAAGCCATAAGTAGTATTTACGACCTCAAAAATAGATTTGTATGATCAAGTCCATAAAAATCCCCTAAAATCCTCAAAATTTTCTTTTAATATTCAAAGCACAACTTACCTGGCACGGATGGGACTTATGACCTTTACGAGGTGGTCACAATATCCCCTTACCTAGAAAATTCTAAATGGAATAATAAATTATCTTTTCCCAGTCTGTTTCTCATTTTACTATAGCTACAAAAAGAAAAACAATTGTGACTACTAAAATAATGGGTTGCCTCCCACACAGTGCTTGATTTAATGTTATTGTACCACATAGCTAAGTTGGTTACTCAAACTTCACCAATAAGACCAATGTTTACCTCCCATGCAGTTCTTGTATTAACATCGCAACACAATGTGAGTACCTTGATTAATCAGAATTTATCAAGGTATCCAAAACAATACCCTCCCGGGTCATCAACATAATGAATAACCGACACCATCCTCATATCGATTGGTTGCTTCATAGTTCTTTAGAAGTTGAATATGAATTCCTTATTTTTTACTACGAACTTTAGCTCTACTTCTCCATATCAACCATCCTTCTACCCATAGCCATGAATGGTCTTTCCAGTATTATGGGCATCTTGAAGTCAGCGTCACAATCCAAAATAACAAAATCAGTCAAAAAATAAAGTTATCAACTTTTACCAACACATCAAATGATATGCCCACGGGTTTCATTACAATGTGGTTTGCTATCAACAACAACATAGACATAGGTTTTGGAGGACTCAAACCTAATTATTTGAAAACAACCAGCGATATTAAATTAATGTTGTCTCCTAAGTCACATAATGCTCTAGCAAACCCAGACGTCAAAATGGTGCACGAAATCATGAATGCTCTAGGATCACCCTTCTTTTGGTCTAGAGACTTAGAAGTGAGTGCACTGCAATGGTGCAATACACCAACATCCTATAAATTAGATTCTCTCTTCTTTGTCACCAATTCTTTCATAAACCTGGCATATCCAGGATTCTACTCCAATGTCTCAAAAAGAGAAATGTCCAAGTTCAACTTTTTCACCATATCGATGAATTTCTTAAACCTCCATTCTTGTTTTTACTATTTCAATCATTGAAGTAAAGGCGAGGGTGATCATGAAATTTGCTTCCCTAAAGGCTCATCGACCCTGCACTTATCTTTCTCCTTATCAACACTAACATCAACACCTGTCGCCTGGTCTGACTCTATGGTAGGTATCTTAAATACCACAATACTATCATTCTTAGGCACATAAACTATAGGCAATAGTGAATCTAAAGTAGACTTACTACTTCGAGTGGTTATAGTAAGGCAGTGACCATTATTGTTTGGATTCTAAGCCATGTTACTTGGAATGGTAGCTGGATGTCTCTAATTTAAAGTCACCAACATTTTCCTAAGCTGCTGCTCTAACTATATGTCTATAGCTACATGAGACTCAACCTCTTGAGCCAATCCTAAGATATCAGTCTTAATCTCCTTAAGGAATATTTCCTAATTTTCTTAATCCTTCACCAGTTTGGTTAACATTGCCTGCATTCTCAATTAATTATCATAACTACCCGATGGGACATACTTTTTTCCCTTCTCCTTATAGTCATCCTTCCTTCTACAGCCACCATTACGCTCTCTATTGCGATTTGTATATCTATCTTTGTAATATTTTTGACCTTGGTTTCCTTTTCCCTTGGATCAGAAACCCACCAGTTTTCGATCTAGATACTTAGCCTCTTCCTTAATATCATAATCATAAAGATTAAAGGCCTTACCTTGTGTACCCACGATATCCACCTTCTCAAAATTCATTATTGTGAACTATGTCATAATCAACCCAATATCAGTTATAAGTTGTGCAATATCTTGTGCCACAGAATCATCAAACACTCTATGATCATTGAAAGACCCAATGGCATAAGTACCAGTACCCACTCAGCCTCCTAAGTATGCCACCTTTGGTTGTTGTGAGACATCTGGTCTAGAATATTAATTTTATTTGCTAGCGTAAACACTTGAAAGCTCCTCCATTCATTGTATTTGCCATAGCTCTAGGACTGATGTTCAAGGCTCTATAAAATATCTCCAGCAAATCTATCCCTAATATGCAATAATTGGGTACCATGCTCAACATCTTCTTAAACCTAAACCAGGCCTCGTACATATACTCAGAATGTAGCTACTTGATGTTATAAATCTGGTATTTTAACCACAACATTCTTGATGGAGGAAATAAATGGTCTAATAATTTCCTGTGCAACTCATTTAAAATGTTAATCGATCCTCAAGGAAGTTTCCCTAAACCCAAAGAAGCTTCTCTAGTAAATAAAAAAGGAAAAAACCTGAACCTGAGTGCCTTCTGATCTACCCAGGTATAGTTTAAGAAGTGCACATCCCAAAAAAATTATCAAGATATATATTTGTGTCATATGTAGCAAAACCCACAAACACATATTTTAGATCGAAGAGTTGGATCATGGCACTGGTAATGTCAAACTTCACAACTGGTTAGAAAAAAAGGGGTATGATGGCTCCTGTTGCGGTTGGCTCAACGTATCCTATATATGTTGATCATCATATGGCCGTAAGTATTGATATGATGGTATAACATGATCTCAAACACCTCAAACACTATCTCAATTGCCACCTAGTGTTGCTTGATGATCAACTGTAATACCCCGTATATTTCTAAGCTAGAAAATGAACCATTGTTCCTACGTATGAAACCTCCTATCCTATGATTCATGTTTGATTACATGAATTAGGATGAGTATTCTATTTATAATATAGCTTATTATGTATTAATCATGTTCATAACAGTCACTTAGAGTAACCCAAGCTAAGAACTTTTGAATCCACCAAATTTCAGTGTGTGCTTTCATATAGGTCATCTTTGAACAAGAATAACTTACTTTATAGGTTATATTTGGAAGATTTATACCCTCTAAATTGTATAGAATTGAATAAGCTTTCCATTGATACCGAATTCTCCTAAAATGGACACCCGGTGAAGAAGTTATAGCGATTTAAAGTTTCAGCAGTGTCATTTTGGTCAGTGGCGCATCACGCTGTAAGCCAAAATGATGATTGTCAATTTCCAGTGTCTCTCTGCAATTCAAGAACGTCGCGGTGAGTGTACAGGTCATAAACTAGTGGCAACACGATGTCTCCGCATCGCGCCGGGGCCTAAATCGAGCAATTTTCACAGAAATTAAAGACGCATCTAGAGGGGTATTTGGGTAATCTTCCTACAACTATATATATTCCATAAACATAGAATTAAGCTGTTATTTCACCAAAACATACTCTTTTTCATCAAAATCCTCTCTATAAAACATTAGGGTTTCTATTGGAGTATTCAAGTTCAAGCAAATTCCACCATCAAATTCAAAGAATCTCTCTATCAATCTTCACTAAATCAAGAACTAAGGTATGCGTAGTGTTTATATATGGATTCCTTTCATCCATAAAGTTCAAGAACCCTCTTTTAAATTATGAATTATGAAGTCATGTTGTGGTTTGATTATGTTTGTATGATTGATTGATATACACTACCAAGTTAGAGACTTTATGTGATTCTAGGAAACAAGGCTGACATATATATTGAAATACATAAATTTTGGGTAGTATGAATTGTTAAAAGTAGTGAATATGCTTGTGTCATAAAGTGTGCATTCAAGGTGTTTTATAAAATACCTAAGAGACTATAATTCATGAATTGTATCTCAATAGAACTTAAGTAACAAGACCATGTTCTTTTCCTTATGACTCAACATGAATTCCATGCAAATTGTTGTGTATTGTTGTTGTGATATGGAATGTTCATGAAGTTAGAATCATGCAAGAATGTACATGTTATATGCATTATCTTCCATGTTGAAGAATATTATAATCATATGTGGTGTGAAATCCCCTATCTATGGTATTATGAATTATAAATATTGTTGGATTGTTCATGAACTAGTCTTATGAAATTATGCTACGCTTTCTTGCAAGTCCTACTATTGTATAAGATATATGGTAACCATGTACTTCATGAATTACCCCAAGTTATGATATTATGGATTTTTGGTGTTGTCCATGTATTCACATCAATCATGTGTGTCAGTTTCCTTCCATCGAGTCCTGGGGGTACTCGTACTTGAAAAATATAGTTGTGTGCCTAGAGACATGTCATGTTATCACGATACTCTTATTCAAGCCATGTCTATAGAATTTAGTCAGTCATGTGACTCAGGAAATCTCAGAAAACTCTGTAGACTCAGTAGTTCAGAAATCTTAGTACTCAGTAATCTTAATAATCTCAGTAACAACAGTATTCCTAGCAATCTTAGTAACTTCAGTACTCTCAGTCAGTCCTCAGAACTCAGCACGTTCCTTCAGACAAGGAAATCAGTCAACTTAGTATAGCTCCACTAAATAATATCACTAGTATCAGTTCAGTTAATCAGTAGTAGTTCAGTTTATCAGTTTAGCTCAGTTATTTAGTTCAGTGTCTTTCAGTCGGGAGTAGGATTCAGTACCGAGTGAGCCTAGGGATGGGGATTCACCCGCTAGAAAGGACTGAGATCCTTAGAAGCAATCCCTACATTCCAAAACTACGTAGCCAGCGTAGGTACAAGATATCACACGTTAGATAGGATTGACATACTCAGAGGTCACTCGTTAGCGCATTTATATGTGTAGGACTGATTCCAGGAGTCACCCACTAGATTAGGACTGACTCCACAATAGCTGTCTTTACTGGTGACGCGGTACTGACACCCTTCCAGTCAGGGCAGAGATTGGACCCCAGTCAGCTTAGCTGAGGCATAATGGTTAAATGAATACATCCCACAGTTTCAGTTATAGATTCAATACTATTAAATACAGTCAATACTTATCATTATAAATAGACTCCAAGATCACCCACTAGATAAGACTGATCTTAAAGATGGTCAATCAGTATCAGAATCATCAAAATTAAAGATCATCTGCTAGATAGGATTGATCTTAGATTTAGTTACTCATCTCAGAAAGGAACTCAGATAGTTCCATCCGAACTTAGACCGTCCAATACAAATGCTTAGTATTAGTTACATCGGCTACACCGATCATCATAGTTATATCAGTTATATTAGTCGTTATAGCTTATGTTCTCAGTATCCAGCTTCAAGATTGTTAGACACAGTCAATCAGACCAGTTCTTCATATCTTGAACTATCAAAAATAGTCATCCATCTATTCAGTACTTCAGTATCAGTAAAGTTATGTCGTCAGTATTCACACTCAGTAGTCAGTATCACCACGAGTTCAGTTATGGTTTCTTATACATGTATGTATTCCCAGGTTCATATTAGTCAGCATTGCTCATGAATATTACCCTTTGGATTTATCCTACCTCACTCGTATACTTAGTATATTTAGTCGTACTGACGCATTTATGCTATGGTGCTTTATCTTATGTTACACCATAGGTTCAGAGGCACCAGCTCCAGATCAGCAGTAGTATACCAGTGTTCAGAGTTGCAGTGAGTCCTCATCCATTCGAGAATAATATTACTTTATTTCATTCATTATTTCAGTTCAGTTTTGCTAGATGGAGTTAGTTGGAGACATATTCCTTCAACTCCTTATTCAGATAGAATTTAGAGGCTTTCAGATTTAGTTCATATTTAATTCAGCCTTTTAGTTGTTTTGGGTATTTCATTCCCCACTCAGATGTTATATTTTTATCAAATTTGAACCTTATGGCCTTATATATTTTATTTCCATATTTATTCAGTATATTATGCAGTGTACAAGTGCAGATATCAGTCATGGATTAGCTTGTGGTCCTTTGGGGTCATGAGCACCTTGTAGTATTCGGTTCAAAAAATTAGGGTGTTACAAACTTGGTATCAGAGCCTAAAGTTCAATAGAGCCCTAGAAAGTCTGAAAGCCACATATAGTAGAGTCATGTACATGTGTGTATTATGCACCATACTTATGTACAGGAGGCTATGAGATGTTTGATGAATAGTTTCTCTTCTTATAGTATTCATGTCATTCCAGTGAGCATAATCTCAAGTCAATGTCAGTCTAATCCATTCCTTCCTTTCTTCTACAGAATATGCCTCCTAAAAGAAGAAATGGGAATCAGCCAGCCTGGCGATCATGTTTCTCATGCGAAGTTCACGATCGAATCACCACTCTTGCTCAGTCATTTGCTACACAGAATAAATGACCAGCTATTGTTCCGACCAACCCAGTGGCCAATTTAGCTGCAACTAGAATTCAGGACTTCACCCGAATAAATCCTCCTTCTTTAACGAGGTCTAAGTCAGATGAGGACCTGTAGGAATTCTTCGATCAAGTTTAGAAGGTGACGAATATTATGGGGGTAACTACTGTGGAGAGTGCTGAGTTATTCGCACATCAGTTATAGGATGTGGCTCATACTTGGTACAAGCAGTGGAAGTCAAAAAGGTTAGATGATGCAGGTCCTATAGAGTGGGAGGAGTTTGCCTCTTCTTTCCTTGACAGATTCTTTCCGCTAGAGCTTAGAGAAGCTAAGGTTCTAGATTTCATTAACCTCAGGCAGGGCAGTATGACAGTGAAAGAGTCTTCTCTCAGGTTTACTCAATTAGCCAGATATGCCCTTCATGTGGTTGTAGACGGTAGAGCCAAGATGAGTAAGTTCGTGATAGAGGTAAATGATAGCGTGTTAAATAAGTGTAGGTTTGCCATGTTGAATAGTGATATGATTTATCAAGACTTATGACTCATGCTCAGCAGATAGAGAAACAGAATAATAGAATGAGGGAGAGATAGAGTAAGAGAGCAAGGACAGGTAGTTTCAGCTTTGCTCAGCCTAAGTCGCAAGGTGGTAACCATTGTCAGTATAGTCAAAATTTTCCAGTCCTAGCTCCATCCTTAGCTAGTACACCAACACCTAAGTCTAGAAATTACCATCGTGATGGAGCGCCAGGCTCCAAGGCCTAGGGTAGTAAAAATAGAAGTTTTAATTATCTGCTTTGCGAAGAGTGTGGTAAGAATCATCTAGGTGCATGTAGTGCAATTAGTGATGTATGATATGGGTGTGGCAGAGGGGTAAAGAGTTTCATCAGCAAGGCACCAAGAGTGGTCAGCGTCAAAATAAACTTTATGCACTCTAGACCCATCATGATCCAGAATGTTTCCCTGACCCAGATTCTGGTATGTTACAAATATTTAATTTTTATGGTATGTATTGTTAGATCTCTTTCTGTCATTTGGGCATATATTCCAGCATGAGTTAGTTAATAAAGCCAGCAAGTCAGTTTAGTAATCGAGCAGTCAGATTTGTATAGTCTATTTTCTCATCCTTGCATCTATTCATGCTATCCAAATTCCCAGGAAATGTAACTATTCCAAGGTAG
>NC_061121.1:148610960-148639900 GCF_002878395.1 Capsicum annuum | reverse complement strand
ATAATCTCAAGTCAATGTCAGTCTAATCCATTCCTTCCTTTCTTCTATAGAATATGCCTCCTAAAAGAAGAAATGGGAATCAGTCAGCCTGGCGATCATGTTTCTCATGCGAAGTTCACGATCGAATCACCACTCTTGCTCAGTCATTTGCTACACAGAATAAATGACCAGCTATTGTTTCGACCAACCCAGTGGCCAATTTAGCTGCAACTAGAATTCAGGACTTCACCCAAATAAATCCTCCTTCTTTAACGAGGTCTAAGTCAGATGAGGACCTGTAGGAATTCTTAGATCAAGTTTAGAAGGTGACGAATATTATGGGGGTGACTACTGTGGAGAGTGCTGAGTTATTCGCACATCAGTTATAGGATGTGGCTCATACTTGGTACAAGCAGTGGAAGTCAAAAAGGTTAGATGATGCAGGTCCTATAGAGTGGGAGGAGTTTGCCTCTTCTTTCCTTGATAGATTCTTTCCGCTAGAACTTAGAGAAGCTAAGGTTCTAGATTTCATTAACCTCAGGCAGGGCAGTATGACAGTGAAAGAGTCTTCTCTCAGGTTTACTCAATTAGCCAGATATGCCCTTCATGTGGTTGTAGACGGTAGAGCCAAGATGAGTAAGTTCGTGATAGAGGTAAATGATAGCGAGTTAAATAAGTGTAGGTTTGCCATGTTGAATAGTGATATGACTTTATCAAGACTTATGACTCATGCTCAGCAGATAGAGAAGCAGAATAATAGAATGAGGGAGAGATAGAGTAAGAGAGCAAGGACAGGTAGTTTCAGCTTTGCTCAGCCTAAATCGCAAGGTGGTAACCATTGTCAGTATAGTCAAAATTTTCCAGTCCTAGCTCTATCCTTAGCTAGTACACCAACACCTAAGTCTAGAAATTACCATCGTGATGGAGCGCCAGGCTCCAAGGCCTAGGGTAGTAAAAATAGAAGTTTTAATTATCTGCTTTGCGAAGAGTGTCGTAAGAATCATCTAGGTGCATGTAGTACAATTAGTGATGTATGATATGCGTGTGGCAGAGGGGTAAAGAGTTGCATCAGCAAGGCACCAAGAGTGGTCAGCGTCAAAATAAACTTTATGCACTCTAGACCCATCATGATCCAGAATGTTTCCCTGACCCAGATTCTGGTATGTTACAAATATTTAATTTTTATGGTATGTATTGTTAGATCTCTTTCTGTCATTTGGGCATATATTCCAGCATGATTTAGTTAATAAAGCCAGCAAGTCAGTTTAGTAATCGAGCAGTCAGATTTGTATAGTCTATTTTCTCATCCTTGCATTTATTCATGCTATCCAAATTCCCAGGAAATGTAACTATTCCAAGGTAGAATATCCTAGTAGTCGCATGTTCAGTCCAGTTCATGCATCATGCATTAGTTTCGAACTCCCAAGATTCAGTCATAATCTAGTTCATAGATGCCACGTGCATCGCCTCAGTGTTTCAGTAAGGTGAGCATTCTTAAAGGGACATATTGTCCCAAGGGGGAGATACCCCACCTCTTGTTAACTCTCTCATGTATTAGATCCTTCTGTTTCTCCTTGCATAACGAATTCAATCTAGAATAGAGGGTACCCATAAGTTAACCTCAAGTTAAAACCTCAGTTATAAGTCAAGTATTCAAAGGTTCAGTTCAGTTCATGATGTTTAGCTCATATGTCATGTCACGTATCATACTCAGTTATGTTCTCATGTTATTGTTCTAAACTTTTCATCAACTTCCATTGCATTATCAGTCAAGCTCTCAAGATTCATTTCAGTCAGATATTCATGCATTAGATATGCATGTTCAGTAGAGAAAGTTCAGTTTATCAGTATTTTCAGTAATGCATTCACGTATCATATTAGTCATATAATCATGCATCAGATATGCATGGATTCATCTTATCAATCTCTGCATCAGATATTCATTCTCATTCTGAGAAACTTAATTCATCAGAACAATTAGTCCTTCATCTCGTAAATCTATTACCCATGCATCAGATATGTAAGTTTAGTATGAATCAGTTTAATTGTCACGTCAGTCATGAGCTCATGTTGCAGTCATTCATGCTAGGTTCATATTCAGCTTATTATTTCCCTTCTCAGTCATTCTCATTTGAGGACAAATGTTCTCAAAAGGTAGATATTATAATACCCCGTATATTCTAAGCTAGAAAATGAACCATTGTTCCTATGCATGAAACCTCCTACCTTGTGATTCATGTTTGAGTACATGAATTAGGATGAGTATCCTAGTGATAATAGAGATTATGATGTGTTAATCATGTTCATAAGAGTCACTTAGAGTAAGCAAAGCTAAGAACTTTTGAATACACCAAATTTTTGTATGTGATTTCACATAGGACATCTTTGAACAAGAATAACTTGCTTTATAGGTGGTATTTTTGCATATTTATACCCTCCAAATTTTACATAATTGAATAAGCATTCCTTCAATACCAAATTCGCCTAAAACAGACACTCGGTGAAGAAGTTATGGTGATTTAAAGTTTCAGTAGTGTCATTTTGGTCAGTGGCGCGTTGCGTCGTAAGCTAAAATGACGATTGTCAATTTCTAGTGTCTCTTCATAATTCCAGCACATTGTGGTGAGTTTCCAGGTCATAAAATGGTGGCAACATGATGTCTTTGCATCGCGTCGGGGGCCCAAATCGATCAATTTTCACAGAAATTAAAAGACGCATATAGAGATAACTAATAGGATAGAATTCATGTATTGTAGCTTAATAGAATTAAGTGATAAGACCATGCTCTTTTCCTTATGACTCAACATGAATTCCACACAAATTGTTGTGTATTGTTGTTATGACATGGAATGTTCATGAAGTTAGAATCATGCAAGAATGTACATGTTATATGCATTATCTTCCATGTTAAAGAATATGATAATCTTGTGTGGTGTGAAATCCCCTATCTATGGTAATATAAATTGTAAATATTGTTGGATTGTACATGAACTAGTCTTATGAGATCATGCTACGCTTTCTTACAAGTCCTACTATTGTATAAGATATATGTCAACCATTTACTTCATGAATTTACCCAAGTTATGATATTATGTATTGTTGGTGTTGGCCATGTATTCACGCAAGCTATGTGTGTCAGTTTCCTTCCATCGAGTCCTGGGGGTACTCGTACCCAAAAAATATAGTTGTGTGCCTTGATATATGTCATGTTATCACGATACTCTCAGTCAAGCCATGATCTATAGAATTTAGTAAGTTATGTGACTTAGGAAAACTCAGAAACCTCAGCATACTTAGTAGTTTAGAAATCTTAGTACTCAGTAATCTCAGTAATCTCAGTAACAACAGTATTCCTAGCAATCTCAGTAATTTTAGTACTCTTAATCAGTCCTCAGAACTCAGTACGTTCCTTCAGACAAGGGAACTCTTTCAACTTAGTTTAGCTCCGCTAAACAATACCACTAGTATCAGTTCAGTTAATTAGTAGCAGTTCAGCTAAGCTATTCAGTTCAGTGTCATTCAGTTGGGAGTTGGATTCAACACCGAGTGAGCCTAGGGATGGGGATTCACCCACTAGAAAGGACTGAGATCCTTAGAAGCAATCTCTAAGTTCAGAAACTATAAAGCCAGTGTAGGTATGAGATGTCACCCATTAGATAGGACTGACATACTCAAGGGTCACCCGTTAGCACATTTATATGTATAGGACTAATCCCAGGAGTCACCTGCTAGATTACATCTGACTCCACAGAAGTTGTCTTTACTGGTGATGCGGTACTGACACCCTTCCAATCAGGGTAGATATTAGACCAGAATCGGTTTAGCATGGGGCATGTCGGTTAAATGAATACATCCTACAGTTTTAGTTATAGATTTAGTATTGTTAAATACAATCAATACTTATCATTATAAATAGACTTCAAGATCACCTGATAGATAGGAATGATATTTACTATGGTCAATCAGAATTAGAATCATTAGAATTAAATATAACCCATTATATAAGATTGATCTCAGATTTAGTCACTCAACTCAAAAAGGAACTCAGATAGTTCCATTAGAACTTAGATGGTCTGATACAGTTGCTTAGTATAAGTTACATCGGCTATGCTGATCATCATAATTATATCATTTATATCATCCATCATAGCTTACGTTATCAGTATCCAACTCAAGAATGCTCGACACAGTCAATTAGACTAGTTCTTCATAACTTGAACTGTCAAAAATAGTCATCCATCTATTCAATACTTTGGTGTCAATAAAGTCATGTCGTCAGTATTCAGGCTCATTAGTAAGTATCACAACGAGTTCAGTTATGGTTTCTTATGCATGTATGTATTCCCACGTTCATATTAGTCAACATTGTTCAAGCATATAACCCTTTGCATTTAGCCTACCTCACTAGTATACTCAGTACATTCAGTCGTACTGATGCATTTGCGCTATGGTGCTTTCTCTTATGTTACACCATAGGTTCAAATGCACAAGCTCTAGATCAGCAGTAGCATTCCAATGTTCAGAGTTGCAGTGAGTCCTCATCCATCCGAGGATAATATTACTTTATTTCATTCATTATTTCAGTTTAGTTTTGCTAGACGAAGTTAGTTGGAGACATGTTCCTTCAACTCCTTATTCATACCGTATTTAGAGGCTTTTAGATTTAGTTTAGATTTGATTCAGTCTTTCAGTTGTTTTGGGTATTTCTTACCCCACTTAGATGTGATATTTTTATTAGATTTGAACCTTATATCCTTACAACCTTTATTTCCACATTTATTTAATATATTATGGAGTGTACAAGTGCAGATATTAGTCATAGGTTAGCTTGTAGTCCTTCAGAGTCATGAGAACTGTGTAGCATTCTGGTTCAAAAAATTAGGGTGTTACATCAACTATCGGTCTCAGCCTAGTTAGCTCTGCCTACTAAGCTAATAAGTGGGCCTCTTCATTCCTTATCTAGTTAGCAGTTGCATCTGCTAATAATTGCTTCATTTGTCGATCAAAAAAGTTCTAAGGATCACCTGGAGCATGGGAGTTACCGCATTAGGATAATCCCAAACCCCTTTAAGCTAGCCATCACGTATGTGTTTTGTCATCATATGATTTGGCTAAAAATTTTACCCTGGGTTTGAATGTGATGAAAGTATGGGATTGACATGGATCTTGGTGTTAGGCATACACCGGCGTACACAAAACTAAAATAGAAAAAAAAATCTTAAAAATTTAACAAACATCAATCAACAATAACATTATATTACCTGGTAATGTGACCAAAATTTTAATCAACGCCTAAGTTATACTTCTAATAGAAGATAAAGTGGTCATTTTCACGTAAACTAACCCAACTCAGATTAGGACCAAGCCATAGGGAATATACTGATTTGTCTCTCTAGTTTTTGAAACTCAACAAGAAAAAATGGAAAGTAAAGAGGGGGTTTGTTGTTGTAATCTCGACCAAGTAACAAAACTCAAATTTGGCCGTAATCAGACAAAAATAAATACAAGGACTGCATTCCCAATGGCTTCTTAACTCTATAGGTTTATCATAGTTTTTTAACCAACCTGATATTTGCGTATAGAATCTAATAAATTATGTACTATAAACTTTGTGGACTCATTGATAGATTTCACCCTTTACCTTAAGAGCCTTGGGATTTTGAATTACTAATCCTTATCCTATATCACAGTTAACTATTACCATTTGAGTCTCAATTTATTAGATGATAGATTACCGTCTTAAGCAGATAATGTTAAATAACCTAAATCGATGAAGAATCTTCAAATTACTATTGTCATAGTCTTTTCCTAATCTCTACTACTTTTGTAAATTAATTAGTAATATAAAAGGTGGGAGCTTAACATTTTCAAACACTCAGAAATCTATTAAACTGAAGACAACCACAATATATGCAAGAATTTTGGTTTAGAACAACTTTGCTAGGGTTCCCACAACACTAGCTCAAGGAATTAGTCACTTATGGTTGTTAAATGATCAAAGGAATTCATAATTGAAGACATTAAAAAAATATCACAATAATCAACAAATAAAACCCAAAGTCTTTAACTAAATAAACAACCAAAATCAATACATAGCAATCCAAAGATCAAAACTAAATCTTGGAATCAAATATATGTTTGTAAGTATATTGAATACGTAAACTAACTAAAAATATCAAAAAGGTATTTATAGAAAACCAGGAAACCCTATGAAACAACTACAAAATAAAGAAGGAAAATTAAGGTCAGTGGCCACTTACTGGGCAACCTACGGCCATAGGTGGCCCCAACAGACCGTAGGTCGCACCTACTGACCATAAGTGGTCCCTCATAGGTTCCCTAGCCTCAAACTCCTTTTAAAAATATCTGTACTTTGATTTTTTAGATGTATGCTGAAACAACTAGGTTTTGAACCATGAGGAGAATTTATTCATTGGATGTCACTGAGGAAGGTACAACTAGGGGTATGAGTCGCACCCCTTGGATACGAGTCACATCCTTCTCTCAGTTCCCTCTCATACCCTAGGCATTGTGGTGAGAGTCACTCACAATCCTAGGTATGAGTGAACCTCCAACCAATCGTACCTTAAGGTACGATTCGCACTAAGACCAATTGTATAGAGTGAAGTCTTAGCTTGGAGTGAACTATTTTTGGTACGGTTGATGGATACAATTTGGGGCATCAGTCATACCCTTTGAATATGACTCAATGGTGTGAAATTATACCCTAACTAGAGTAGGTTACCTAGGAGGATCCTAGGGTAGGAGTTAGGGTACCACTCGTACCCTAGAGTATGGTTCCTTAAGTGAGTTGTACCCTTGCACGAGCTTATTTTTCATTTTTAAGTTGAGGACCTTATGATAATTTCCTACACCTAAAACCCTAATTACCCTCAGTATATAATTGTTTGTAGCCTCCATTTTGATGGATCAAACGCCCTAAATACTCTCTCAAACTCATTTGTGAAGAATTAGAGGCTGGGGTTTAAAGGGTGATCTTCTAGAGGCAAAGTGATGTCAAGATTCATGGTAAATCAAGTTATCTAAGGAATGTAACTCTTTAAATTGATAAATAACTCTAAAACCATGTATTTTACACTTGTATTAATAAGTGTACATGGTGATTTTGAAATCAAATAAAAAGGGTTATGTTGCCTAATGATGAATAATGTGAACTTTTCATTAGACTAGTGTTTATACATGTTATTAATGATGATTTCCACATTTTGGTGCTTTTTGTATTTGGTATAACATGTGAGTTTTGGGTAACTATAATATTGAAGGTTTCTACCAAGAAAATGGCCTTGGTAAAGGCATGCACACAAAGTGTTTATGAAAATGTCCAAGTGAATTGTCTAGTCTTATGTTGATGAAGTTTTGAACTAAGGAAATGGCCCAATAAGTATGAATAGTAGTTAAATGATATTATAAAGGTATTATAAGCCATGTATGGTAAAATTTATGACCTTTTTGGGTGATGGTTAATGAGGGGTTAAGGTCCCTAAACATGAAAATGAACTTGAATTGTGTGTTGAACTAAAGTGTGATATGAATATGGTATTAGATTGCTAATGAAATATGAATAGTTGTAAGGGTATTGATGACCATAAATTGAATTTTATGATGAAATAAATTAAGGCATTATCCTATTGAAATGGTTGAACAACAAAGGCTTTCATGAAGACCATGTGGTCATGTATAGTGTTGAATTGTCTAAATAGGTTAAAGTCCTTAAGTGTGAATTGAATAGGTGATGATGAATGGAAAAAGGGTTGAAGTCCCAATGTAGACTAATGATATTCATAATGTATTGAGTTTAAAGTCCCTTTCCTAATGAAAGGCCTTAACGTTAAAGTCCCTTGCCTAATAAAATTACTTGCGGTTAAAGTCCCATGCACAATAAAATCTCTTGAGGTTGATATTCCTCTCCAAATGGAATGGATTGGGTTATAGTCCCCTATCTAATATGTAATAAAGTTAGAGTCCCTTGCCTAATGTGTGGGCACGAGGTTAGAGTCCCTTGCCTAAATGAAGGTATATGTATGGTTAGAGTCCCTTGCTTAAATGGATATGTTTATGGTTAGATTCCCTTGGTTAATTAGTTTATATGTGATTAAAATCCTTCATCTAAGTAATATGTGAACATGGTTAGAGTCCCATACCTAATAAAAATTATTTGAATTTAAGTGTGGAAGATTAGAGTACTCTAATTTACGTCTCATGATTGAATGCTTTGAGATTATTGTTAGGACTTGTTTACTTATTTGGCATATGATATACCTATATGTATGGATAAGGTCATGAATATGGTTGAATATGATATATTGACTTCTTGTTAATTGATGAAGTTGTTTTATCCTTAGCCTCTAGTTAGATGATAGTGCTCTAACTGTTAACCATCTTCGGATGTTATGTCCCCATTCGACATAGGGTTCGGAGTATCATATTCTCTTCCTGAGTAGTGATTATGTGATCAAAGTTGCCCATGCATTGACTTTGGAGTGGTGAGCTTCCTTACTTTGGAAGACATTCTTTGTTAGTCTCCTATTTTTTGACTTAGTCTTATTTTGACTTTGTTTGGCTATTGTCTAGGACTTATCCTGGTCTATAAATTTCTAAACATCAGTTTGTATAGAGGTATTGTAGATGATTGTGGAATTGGGTATATTAATTATATTGATGAATCTAATAAACTGTTTAGACATGTTTAAGTTATGCCTTGTAGTATGTTTTTCACTATCTTATTATATGTTCAGGATTCACCAGACCCATGTGATTAATATGATGGTTAGGTAGGGTTATCGGGGAGACCTCTAATTCATGTGGGCTTGAGGTGCCCATACGACATGCCCTGATTTTTGTTTGTGTCATATGCTTGAACATATAGACCGTACGTGTAACCTAAAGGCCATAGGTTTTCTACATAAGTGACGGGGTTTTTTTCTAAACTTCTAAGTCTCTAAATCTCAATTACTGATACCTACTTTTGCACCAATGGACTGTAGGTAGTACAGACAAGTTATGGGTGCCCGATTCAGGGACCCAAAACTTCAACTTTCACTTCTTTCTTCCAAAATAGCTCCAAAACCTAATTTCCTACAAAACATAACACAAAACACATCATATCTCACAAAAAACCCTTAGTAACTTGCATATTTTCATTGATTAATGTATGGAAAGTGCTACGAATCCATAACACATAACTTATCCTTATTTTTCTGTTAGATTATTATGTTAGTTGCTTAGATATGATTAGAATAGTTATCCTTATGGTCTCCTTAACTTTACTATGTAGTTTGCTGGATATTTAGGTGTAGTTTACATTCTTACTTGCATGCTATTTATATTTGCATTTTCTTTGGAGCTCAATCGATAGTTATTTACCGAGTACAATATGTTGGTAGTCATACTACACTTCTGTAGCCTGCAGATTTTAGTATGAGTTCTCGTCATTGTTGTGATCATCGTATGAAGCATATATAGTTTGGAGATATAGGGTATCAATTGGCATTTGGAGTATTACTACTATCTCTTTTATGTACTAGACTAGTCTCTATGTTGTTTTTAGAGAAGGGTTGTATCAGTATATTCATTTGTTAAGTCTTATTATGTTAGAAGCTCTTGTACTGATTCAACTAAGTTGTGGGACTATCTTATGTATTTTAGTATTTTATTTTATTTATTCATCTTCCTACCTCTAATTCTTTTGGTAGTCTATTACTAATAGTTTCAGACTATGGGTTGGCTTGCGTACTGGTGGGTTATAATAGGCGCCATCATGACCTGAGAAATTAGATCATAATCAATGTATAGAACCAACATGATGGGTTTGTAAAGTAGAATTATAAATGTTGAGTTTAGGAGATGTTATAGGTGATTCTTTAATAGACATATTTTTTACCTACTTTATCTACATTTTCTGTATGACCATAGTTAGCCTAGTTTAGCCATTACCTATTTATTTTGTAGGCTTGGATGTAACTAATTTCTTTTATTTCATTTAACAATAATTTTATCCTAAACTCCCAAGTGCTTTAGTTGATAAATTAAGATGTTCAGGAGTGACAAATTTAAGAAGGAAAAGTTAAATTGAATTCCCAAAATAATAGCTATTGGTTTGTTGAAAAAGTTTGTGTTGTAGTTGGGAGTAATATAACAAAAAATTAAATAAAATATCCAATGAATCATGTGTTGAAGGTAAATGAGTGTAATGTAAAGTGTTGTGTATTAAAGTTTTTGGGAAAGTTTGTCACTATTATGAATAGTCCTAACCGTCCCTTAGTCTACAACCCTTAATGTCCTACTTGATCTTAAGCTTTGATATTCTAATATTAGTTGAGTATTACACTAAGGGAAAGCTTATGGTTTATCTTATGTGACATATGAGTTCTTGGTGAGAGTGAGCAAAATTTGATTCTTACACCCATTCTAGTGTTGAACTGCATATCTGTGAGTAAATATGGGTGACTCTCTTGTGGTGAAGGGGCATGTTTAATGATTGGTAGGAAACTTATATGATCGATTTTTTAGTAATATTCATGATTTTTCCAACTTAGTAGAGTCAACTCTTGAGGGTAGGAAATTATAAAGTAGTATTCACGAGTTTTGAAATTGTAATATGGCATACCTAATGTGGAACTTTCTATTTATGTAGTTGTTGTAGTTTTAGCTTGAGTGTCTTAGTTCAAGTAGTGATGTTAAAGGCTTTCTTGAGTATGTTTAGTGTAAAGAATTTTTCGAGGACGAACAAGTCCTTAAGTGTGGGTGGTGATCTTTGTTATATTTAGATGTCTAAGTGGTAATTATTTCCCATACTTTCATATATATAGTGAGCTAAATTGCATATATATTCATTTGATTGAACTTAATTTGTCTTTGTGAACAAATGGATATGATTAGTGTTTCAGGACAAAACTTTTGTGAAGATTGAGCTTGATTTGGTGCCAATACCCTGCTTGTGGATGACTGAAGGCCTTAGGAGGAATTTTGGGAAGCAAGATGAGCTTAAAGAGAGCTAGAAAGAAATCTACAAAGCAAGGGACTTAGGGCAAAGTGGAGATATTACACTATAGTGGGAAATTGGATTTTGAAATACGCCTCTGTTCCACAAAACCTAAGCTTCATTTTATGGACGTGGCATGGAGCTAGACCAAAATTAAATGGCATAATATAGTGAAGGTACATGATAAAGGCATGCCAAGTATCTTGAGCTACGCGATAAGGGCATGGCATAGAAGGGAGTTTTTGATAGATTTTTGCACTCTACTATAAATAGGACACTTGTTTTATTTAATTAAAAAGGGAGGTACGTCAAGAAATAGAGAAAAACGCACTGGGGAAGCTCCAAATAGGGTTTTATTCATTTTTTTCATTACTTAATACTTGTATGAACTATATTAATTTGGTAATTTTAAAGTAGATTATGAGTGGCCAAAAACCCTCTTTCTAGGGTTGAGGATATGAACATGATTATATAGAATTCAATTAAGTTATTTTAAAGTTGATTATCATATTTGGTTGTTAATATGCTCTTATAATTACTATTCTATTGACTCGTGACCTTTAGAACATATTTATATTTCTATTATGATCCTAGAATAAGGAACATTAAGATTAGAATGCGGAGCATATGGAATGGGTTCTTTTCATTTAAAATAATTAAATATGTGATTCATTGTTATGATAAGAATGAATAGAATTCACCTGATTTGGTTCAAATATTGGATGACATACAAATGCATTTGAATTAGTTCTCATATCCCCGCTCAACGATGTAGTTGTTGGGCTAATTTAGATAGATGATTAGAGTCTCAAAAGACCATAATCATTTTATTAACCCCGTGAATAAACAACAAAGATAGTTAACTTAACAAATGAGATTATATAGATACATAAGATTGTTCAAATTGCCTCAACCTTGAATTTCTCCTCATCGTTGTTTTAAACATTTTACTTTCCAGCTATTGTTTACTGTTACTTTTAAATCATCAAAACTTAATTTTTTTGGATTATGAGTTACACTTACTTAACTTTAATAGTAATACTTGAACTGGATTGGGTGCTAATCACCAACTCCCTGAGGGATCGATATTCAGCTCAAAAGGGCCACTTTATTACTTACATGATCAGTACACTTGCATGTGTGGTAGGATTCAATAGTGGAGACTATGATATGTGGAGTCAAATATATCCGCAAACTAAATACCTATTCATCCTTTTATAGGAGAAGGAAGTTTGAAACAAATATATAGAAAGAAACAAATTATCTTACATGGCCTATTATCCTAAAATAGTAAAGCTCTATCCCATCACAGATTTCTATAATAAACAAACACTCCTAAGATCGTATAAACCAAATATTACATAACCATTATTCAAACTGGTTCTCAAAATTGTTTGACGAAGCCTAACAAAACAAAAAACTAAATATGTTGTTGGCATGTGACATCATGTGCAAGAAAGTGGATACACAACCTGTAGGAAAATTTCAAGCAAATGGGTTAGCAGCTTGTAAGACTCTTGCAAGTACGTAAGAAATATCCTAGTAGGTGTCGGCCAAGCATTTGATAAGCACCTTGTAAGCAAACCTTTCTAGGATGGTTTTATGATAAACCTTGGCAGATAACTTTGCAAAGATTGTGGTAAGAGATAATTTCTTGCACATATCATCTGGTGTCACCACTTCATGTAGTGTTTGGCCGTGTTAATGTCAATCTCACATATTTATCCTCCATCAACAGTCAATGTTATGCTTTTTTATGTGGCACTCTTTGTCTTCCAAGCTTCTATTAAATAATTTGGTAAAGTAACACTTCTTATTAGATGAACTTGTTGTACTGCATTCCCATTCCTATGGTGGAACATTCAATCATATACTTTTAGTAGATTTTCTGACTCCATCCCTTGTATTAGTGTAGTTTTATTCTCCCTATTATTTTATCCATTTTCTTTGGAATGCATCTGGATTTTGGAAAATAAATCGTTGTACTTCATAGTATTCATCTTCCAAGGATATGATTAAAATAATAAATTTCCAACAGTGTGAACTTTAAGGCAGATCTTGAACCTCGTGGTTTGTGATTTCCATCGAATGATCTAGCATGAATACCTTTGCCTTATAGAATTCTCTAAAGCATCAAACCATATATTGTTGTAGCATAAACAACAAGATAAAGCTTCTGAGAGCCGGTTTGATTTGACTAAACTAATTGAATGTGATAAAGTTGAACTCCATAAGGATGTGGTACTATTGTTATGAGTAAAATAAAAACCATAGCAGCTCTTATGCAAGGTTATTTGGTAGCGCTATGAATACATGGTAGAATAGATATTCCAAATGTACTCTGAACGTTTCAGGATGGATCCTCCATATTTTTTAAATACTTATAGCTCATAGAAATATCTCTTTTCCATGATGATGAATGTATCAAAGGGTCCATATATTGTATGAACAATTCTTGGGATGATCTACCATTTTAGATGAGAGTATCCTTGATGTGTTGAACATAAGATTCTAATTAGCCATCTTTTATTATTAGGTGGACATCGTATTTTGCTACTCTTAAGATTAGGTAGAGATTATCTGCATTGATATCACTTGATTTTTCGTAGATCTCTAAGTAAAATAGAGTGTCATCTATTTGTTCTTTCTTTAGGAAAAGGGTGATTCAAGATCATTACACTTGTTGAGATAGATACCAGTTATCTTTAATCTACTCAAAGATTTGGATATAGTCTTTGGAATTTTTGGTCTAAGAAATATTCTTTCCAAAGTGTCCAGGCTTTTGGAAAATGAAGTATTTGTTATTTTTCTTGTTGGTGGTCAGATTCCTTTTTCTAAAGTACCTGCTGTGCTTGGTTGCCTTTGACCTATCATTAAGAGGTCTAGGTAGTTTGAACCTCTAAATACAGGTATCTATTAGATCTTGTCTAGTGGCTTGAGCAACGTCAGTTAGATTTACAGACGAGATTATTCCTATAACATGCTTTATTTAAAGATAGATTATTTTGAACAATATGCTTTAGTACAAATATCCTAGAGCATATACTATCCAAGGTCTAAAAGATGTCCTACCTGAGGTAACCTACTAATGGTCCTATGATGGATTTGAATTTTCTTCCACAATTATTATCGTGTGTTATGCTAGCATCTTTGGTTGTTATAATACAAAGGTTTGCTTCAAGCTGGGATCTCTACCTAGATTAAAGTAAATTTTTGCCATCTTCTAGAAGTGGATATCAATGACATCTTTATCAAATGATATGTACTTCATTTTGAAGCGTTACCTCTGCATCTTCTCTTGTCCTTGGTTTGTATCTTCGTATAAGATCTCTTGTAGGACTCAAATGTTGAAAGAAAATCCTTTGTATGTGTGATAGGTGTTCTTATCAATAATCCCTAGTGCATTCCACCAATCTATGAAAATTTTTGAGAATCTCAAAGTGAATTTTCATGGGATTATGTATTTTTCTCGCTCAACCATGCTCTTTGTTTTCATACAAGTATAGAAATCTTGGATCCTTTAGGGTAAAGAATGTTTGACATCATCATGGGTGAAGGTATTGAATCTAGTTCCATTAGGTTTCTTTGCTATTGTTGTTGGTTCCGAACTCCTTTATAGGGTCGGATTACTTGTCATCCCTTCTTAATCATCAACTACTTCAAAGACTTCTAGTTCTTTGGATCGTTTCATAAACATAGGTGGATAGTCTTCTTTAGGAGATTTAATCAGGGATTTAGGCGTTTTCTCAACATATTCTTGAGAATTACTTGAGTAGTTTTGGATGTCTTAGATATCGGTTGGCTGGATAATTATCACCAGTTTCTAAATAATCATCCTTAATGTTATTATAGGATAAGTATTCCTTTTATTCTTCCTCAAGAGTAATATTAGTATAAAAGCCATAAAATCTGTCAGTGGCTTTCAAATACTCCTCTGTAGGATCATCATTATCTGGATGTTGATGAATAAAATTTGGGACATCATTATATTCTAGAATACAAATATTTGGGTCAACTTGATCAGAGATGATTGAGTCATCATCTGAGAAACCAAGTAGAAACAACAATTTGACACAGTCCTTATTTTATAAACTCCTAGTCCTTATCCATGGCCTCATTGTTTTTTGTATCTAGGCTATCATCATGCATTATATGATCTATATCTAAGAAGAGCAAGCCATCTTCTGTAGAATCATAACTTGTGACCATCATATTTACTAATCAAGTTGTTTCAAATCCCTATGTTCTAGAGAATGATGGTCCTATAATAGAACATTTATGTCCTAATGAAAAATCCCATTATGTTGCTCCTATGATTAATCCAAGAAAGTACAAGGAATACTAATCTGGTAGTTCTAAGAAAGTATAAGAAAGACTCAACTTTTAGTAACACTCAGAATAAACATCCTAAAACTTGCAATACCAACAAAATTTAGGATACAACATATAATATAGCCTCCAAGACAGATGGATCTTACTGTTATAATTGGCAAGTAAGGCATAAGAGGTATATATAGTTTAGGCTAGCCAAAAATTACAAGCCTCCAGATGATGAATCCATTGAAGGAGGAGGAGTTCAATCAAGAACAGATGATTTATCTATCCACAACATTGGACACTTTATGGAAAACTATCCTCAATCTAAGAATGTCAAAAAGGTCTCTCAACTCATAGATGAAACAATTCCTACTCAACACTTGGACAATACAGAAACTCAAATAAGTCCTCATCTTGGCATGGATACTTATCCCAAATCAGTCTTTCCTAAAAAGGAAGAAATACCTGATGGAGTTTTATGTCTCATCATTAATGGTAATCTAGAATATCTCATCATCGATGGCCATCCAAAGAAAGTACCATCCCCTATAACTAATGGTAATATTTACTAAACCTTGAGTCTCAATAAGGAAGAAATCAACATGATCACTGACTTAGAAACCCCTTACATCTAGATCATGATTTATTCATCAAAGTAGGATAAACCATTCCAAATTATCACATTCAAGGATACTGGAGAAAATACCTCAATGCTCATTCATGACATTCTCTTTTATTACCAGTGAGTTTCTCACTTTAGGAATTTTAGAACCACATCAAAGGGAGTCCTCACCACTTGTACCATCATGAAATAACAAGTCATGATCGAATTATTCCCAAGAGTTCTTTGTAAGGTGAAACTACTTGGCTCTAATGTCCCAGTGATATAACTTAGGAATTAACTCCTAATCATTACTAAATGGATAAATTTTATAGGTATATTCATTCCATATACCACCATCCCAAAGTTGTTCCTGAAAAGTGGGGACCTTATTAAGGATATCTAACACCATTTGATAGAGGAGTCTTGTGAAAAATCTCACAAAGAATTCTTGAAGAACAAAAATCCTTTATGGATTAATAGGTATTCTTCATAAAATTCCCGTTCAATAAATATGAGAAGGTAAATTTGATGAAGAAAAGTTATTTGGACATGAACCCTGAACATCTTTAGCTTTAAAAGTAGGAGCATGTATGTCATGACCTGAGGTTATCCCCTGGTCTCAACAATGGTGCTTACGGCCACAAGTGACCACAAGCTAACCCATGATATGGTACCTGCTGGGAGAATTGAATAGTATAATACTAGAACCACAAATGCGGAAGATAAAATGATAAGATGTTGTAATCATAAATATTGAAATATAATCCAACATATCTGAAACAACCGAACAGACTGAAACTAAATGAATCTCTATCTGTCTAAAACAACAGATAAAAATTGAAATTTGACTATTTAACTATCTAAAAGCCTCTTGAAATCATGAGGAGTTTATGGGATAGACCCCCAACTAACTCGGATTGATTGAATATGAATAGACACTAAAATAATGATAAAATATATAATATCCTCGATAGAAGAGGACTCACCACTACTGTTGCTGGATAATACTGGAATGTTGAAGAACAATTGGGAAACTGAGCATCCAAACCTATGTTATAAGATAACATAGCACAAAAGAAGAGAATGCAATTAGTACTTTTAATGTACGTGTACATGAGAAAAGGACTAACTTAAATGCATAAGACAACTGAACATGGATGCATGAACATGTAAACCTGAGAATGCAAGACCAAGCATAAACATATACTGAAATAATCTGGAATTTGTATAACTAAACATCTAAAATTTGTACACTTGGTCAGGCAAACCTAAACTAATCCATTCAAAAAAATACACTGAGATTGTGGGAGCTGACTACAGCCAATATGCCCCGATCTGAGCTATTTGGGTCGAACTTGTAACCCCAGTAGAAAGGGTGATAGTACTTTGCTAGGGGTACAAACACATGACTAACAATGTGGATCCACAAGACTGAATTCCTAAAGAATGAGGGTTTCATACCTTTACTGATGAGGGACCCCTCATAATCTCCAGTGTACCATACGTCTAGAACATATGGACTGCTACTAATGACTCATGCCTCTACTAATGGGGGAGTCGTCATCCCTGCGTTCACTTGGTGCTAATATTTACTCCCATCTAAATGGTACTAGTGTTATTAGTCATTTAAGATAACATTGTATTGTACTTGTAATTTCTAAGCATGAATATATTGTTCTGAATATGATAATAAAACCATTGTCTGACTGACTTGTTACTTGAAAGCAGAAATCATGTAAGGATACATAGGTATTGGGTGTTCATAACCCACCAGCACTAAATGATTATAAATATATGACAATACTATTTAAGCAATGATAGGAAGTCATAATTTAGAGACCCAAAGACAGTAAATTTCAACAACTTCTGAAATACATGAATTTGATCATAAAATGTGTTAAACATGGGAAGACAACTATTTACATGGTTTAATTCATAAATTGATGACTCGTTATGAAATCAAGGAGATATGGCATAGAAGATTGGAATTAAAAACATAAAGCAACTTAAATATCATGGGAACACATGTTGGCATAGCTAGAATTTGATTTACCAAGAAGTTCATGGATTAACTTCATAAATTTCACGGATAATTTCATAAAATAAAATAGAAATCAAGATTTTAAACTAAGAGAGGGTTTTTGGGCTTAATGAGTAGAAGGAACCCATTGATGAATACCCCATATACCTTGAATTACTTGACTTGATGATGTAGAGTTGAACTTGGGACTTGAAAGATGAATTTGAATAAGAAACCCTAGTTATTGTTCTTAAGTATGTGAGAGAATATTAAAGTGTTAAGTGTTTGATATTTGGAGTAAATATGCCTCTTTGAGGGTTATAGGTTGTTGGTTGAAGTTATAAGAGGAGAAAAAGACTAAAAATACCTTTAACTGACCATTACAAAATTTTTCGCCAGTCCATATGAGTCAACTATATGAATCTATTGTAAGGGTACGACTGGGCTTCTTGACTCATAAGCTTGACAGAATCAAAGAGAATATAGACTTGTAAACATATAAGTTGCACTTAAGACTCATACTATCTTCATTCAACTAGTAGCCTTTACTTGTAACTTGGACACAATCTCACCTCACCTTACATTGACTTGGGTATGACTTGCTTCATACTACTCGTTTGATGCATATACGACTCAAGGGAAGTTGTCGGCCTTTAATAGTATGTCACACATATTGCACTGTCATGTATATGAGTTTAAAATACGACTCATATGGTGTCTATATGACTCAAGGAATGAGTCATATGATAAACAAAAGTTTTTAGAGATGGGGTTTTACAATATCCCCCCTTCAAAACATTCATCCTTGAATGAGATTGGTTAAGATGAGATACTAAGGAAACTGAAATAGTATATTGAATATTTATGAACTGAATGTGATTAAACAAATGAGTCTCAGATATTATACATGGACAGAACAAATTTTATGAATACATGCAATGACATGAGAATGGTTACATAGATGAAACAGAGATCTGTAAGGAGACAATTTATGGAAAATCTTTACCTCAAGCTGAGTATGAACTCATGGAGAAAAGAAGAGGGCACTTGGCTCGCATATCTACTTTTGCTTCCCAAGTAGCTCCCTCAACACACTAATTTTTCCATAGAACTTTTACCAAGGGAACCTCTTTGATCCTCAACCTACGAATCTGACGGCCAACGATCCCAACTAGAATCTCTTCATAAGAGAGACTATATCTCACATCCATAATCTCTAATGGAAAAAATAAAGCTGAATCACCAATACACTTCATTAACAAGGAGACATAAAACACTGGATACACTGACGCCAAGTTTGCAGGCAACTCTAGCTTATAAGCTACCTTCCCAAAGTAGCTCATAATCTTATATAGGCCAACATAGTGGGGACTGAGCTTCCCCTTCTTGCTAAACCTCTTCACCCCTTTCATGGGTGAAATTTTAAAATACACAAGCGACTCAATATCTCTTCTCCTTATATCGACACAAGATTTCTGACAACTTTAAGTTGTTTTTAGCCTTTGTCAAATTAACTGAACTTTCTCCATCGCCTCAAACACTAAATCTGGCCATATCAAAGTAACCTTACCTACTTCAAACCAGATAATAGGAGATATACATATCCTTTCTTAGAAAGCATCAAACGGAGCCATCTGAATACTAGAGTGATGATTGTTGTTATAGGAAAACTCAATCAATGGTAAGTGTTCATCGCAAATACCCTTAATGTCAATAACATAGGCTCTCAACATGTCCTCTAAGGTCAAAATGGTCTTCTCTACCTGACCATCATCTGAGGATGAAAAGCCATATTGAGATAAATCTGGGTACCAAGACCCTTTAGAAAAGCCTTCTAAAAGTGAGGTAAACTGAGTACCCCTATCCGAAATTGAAACACCCTGGTTTCTAGAGCTTAGAAAATTCCCTAGAATTCTGATCTCTGAACCTAGTACATCTCATGGGTATGAGCTGTATGTTGAGGTACGGAGGGTATGGTCCGGTCGTATACTGACTAGTGTTGGTTGGTGGGATGGATTTTGGTTACTAGAATGGATGCGACTTAGGGGTATGATTTGTATTGGTGGTTACAGATCATTTAGTTTCTCAACTTAATCTTAGACTTGTTTACTTAGATTGGATCTGAGTACGAGTGGCTTACCATGAGTTGTAAGCAAGGGTACGAATCATACCAAGGACTTTTATGGTAGACAGTGTTTAATCTTTCTGAAATTTTACTCTACCAGGTCTACAGTTCGTGTATACAGATCGTATACTGTGGTTACAACTTGGTTGGATGAGTCATATACTGGATAGTATTTGACCCAAGGGTGGAGTTTTAGGATATGAGTGGTGGATACTGATTGTATTAGGAGGGTACAACTCGTAAGGGTCAATCATATCCCTATGATGAGATTTTATGCAACTTAAGTGGGGGTATTTTGGATATTTTACTACTTATCCTAATACGGTCCCACAACTTCTAACCTACTTGGGAGGTTATTTACCCTATTATTCTATTCATTAACACTTAGAAACTATTCCTAAGCACTTTATAATTCACTCAAGAGCTTTTGGGAAAGGGGAGGTAGGGTTTCAAATAATGGATCAATTTGGGGCTTGTCTTGGTGATTTCATTTTGTTGTCATCTTGGTTTAAGGCATATTATCTTCCCTTATTGTTGAATTTACTTAAAGGCATGATTTCTATAAATGTTATCATGGTTTTACTAGTATATGATTTTGGGTTTCAAATATGATTTAGGGGTTCTGATGTTAAATGATTGGTTATTGTTTCCCATTGTTTTAATTATGCTTTTATATGTACTAATCATGGTTTTTGATAATTAAATTGAATAGAATGGTTTATTGGTAATTGGAATTGGTTTTGGTCATATTATGTCCCCAATGTGTTTGACAAAAATACTCATAAGGATATGTTCATTGCATTGACTTTTTTTAATGGAACTCTTGTATGTTTTAAACTTGGTAAAGGAGTTATCCATAGTTTAAATGCTTTGGAAAGGCTAAAGGATAATTGGATATGCTTGTGGGGAATATGGAAGTCTCCCAAGTGGTTTAATATAATAAATGGAAGGGCACTTGAAGGTCCCCTTAATCCTATAAATGGTTGGCTCTGGATGATACTTTCAAGTAAAGGTTGGTATGAACACACCAATATCAATGTCCTTGGTTAATAAATAGATAATGGCTTGGTTATTTGGAAACTTTTTTTAATTGGGAAATAATGGCGAGATGTGTAGCAAAGTCGTGAAAGGTGGAGATCCCGAGGGACCAAAATTGGAAACTCATATTTGTTAGTAAGAGGTTGGTCTTGGTGACCATGAGCATGATGTCACACCTTATTTTAGGGATGTACTAGTTATCCCATGGGATACTTCCCAGATAGTGCGGCTACACGCATTGGGGCCCTTTCAGTAAGGGGAGGTGAACCTATATATAGCCCGTGGGTAGTTTAGGACAGCAAATAAACATAGCCCAGGTAAAAGTTTTAAAGGCATGATAAACCCGATCCCTTTTCATGGTTATGTGTATTTGTTATGTTGGGTGCATTTATGCACTCTAGTGTTTCTAGTCTTGTTCATTTTGCCATGTTTTGAGGATGATTCCCGTATTTTATGTGTAATAGTGATGTAATTAAGCATTTAAGTGTCCAAGTGTGTGATAACAATGGTTGAAAGTGTTTCAAACAAGTTTGTACTTATTTGAGTCATTTAGAGTTCAATCGAGAAAACTAGTAAACTTGCTTGAGCTAAGTGTTGTTCTAGTCTATCGTGTTGGATTCTATTGGGTTTAATAAGTTCCCAAATATTGTACTTGTGTATTTATATGTGGAATAACTTTTTTATAAGGTGGAAAGTTCAATAAGATCAAGTTGAGAGTCAAAACAAGTTAAAGATCAACATGAGAAAGCTTTGTCTTAGCTCGTGTTTGAGCTGTCGTTCTAGATATTGTGTTGTGTTGATCTCTAATCTATAGTGAAAACTGATTTAGGATCTTTTTTTATCTGATTATGGCGGTATATAGATGTATACAATTCTGGAAATCAAGCGGAAACAACATAAAAAGTCTTGGAGTGGTCCAACGGAAGGACAAAACGCACATGACGAACTTAGAATGCCAATGACGAGGTTGGCGCGTCGTCATGAAGGGGGTGACACGTCGTGGTGAAGATAAAATCAGAAATTGTCAATTACTAGTAACTCAACATTATTATTCCACATCGCGGTGAAATAAAGATGGACACAATAACGCGACGCGATAAGGTTCAAAATCAGAAAATTTGTGCCCAGCTGTAAAAGGACGATGTTAACTCCTTCTCCTACACGGTTTATGATTTGTATACTATAAATAGGACATATTAAAACATATTTTGATCACCTTGGAATGGCTGGGAGAATTAAGGAGGCTACTACAACTTTATATTATGTTTTTATTCTTTAATTTAGCTTCTTTTATGGTTTTGATCTTTCAAACAATTATTTGGATGATGATTTTGACTATGAGTGGCTAAAAACTCCCTTTCTGGTGTTAAAGCGAAGAACATGAAGACTATTGTTTCGAATTGATTTCTTTTAATTTGCTTATCATAATTGGTTGCTTGTTTATTCTCGTTTTAATTATTTTGAGGATTGATCATCCTTAGAATACACATATTGTCTACCTTGTGATCTTGAGAGAGGGAATAGAGAGATAGAACGTGGGGATAAACAAAGTAAGGTTCTCATTATGTTATAAAATATGGAATTCAAATTAGCATCTAAGACAGGGATGTACCTAGAAGCCTTACTTGTTTTACATATAGGATGATAGCGTAAAGGACTTAATTGGATTATTACATCCCCACTTAACGATGTAGTTGTAATGTCCAATTAACCCCATGAATAAATAACCAATATAAGCAAGTTAACGAATGAAATTTAATAACATAGTATGATTGTTCGAAGTGCTATAACCCTGGGTTTTCTCCTATTAATCGTGTCAATATCTTTACTTTACGCATTGATTACTTTACTTGCAATTTACAATATTCAAAACTCTATTTCGGTTATGCTTGCATTAATTAATCTAAAATTGTGAACTAGAATTGAAATGTCATTAAAACAAGTCCTTGTGGGATAGATATTCGGCTTTCTTTAATGCCACTGTATTACTTGATAGACCACAGACACTTGTGTGTGCGCTCTCATGTTTTTGGCGCCGCATCATGAGCTGAAGAGACTCCATACTTCTACTACAAGCAAGACACTCAAGATAGCACTACAACAACTACATAGAATGCACGTTTCTACACTCAGCATGTTACATACACAACTGAAAGATCAAGGATCCTACTACAAAACATCTTAGCCTCAAGAATTGACTCCACAAGTCACAAACTCATACTAATTGCACAATAAAAGACATTATTACAAATTACCCACATTCATCAAACATGTTCCCTAACAAAAAGAGAGTTACCCATAATCACTCATATAAATACAATTTATAGCATAATGGGTACAAAAATCCAGCCATGCTCGCTCTCATAAAGAATTCACAAGTTACACATAATGAACCATAGGCTTGCCCTTAGTGTAGCACTTCACTAATATCAAAATGATGAAGCTTAGGATCATATAGGTCTGTAATGGTTGTAATGTAGGTTGAGGGACTGATAGGAACTATTTTATCTTAATAGTAACTATCTTCCCTAAATGCTTTAATACATCACTTTATACATTCAATTAAACTCTAACAACCAAATTACACCTTTTTTGTCTACCTCATTCTTTTGTTTTCACCGTACTTTATTAAGATCTTTTACATACACTATGGTAGGAGGATTCTATGCACAACTCATTCAATTTGAACAAAATAAAATTCTTTTAGTTACCCAACTCCCCACCACAACACAACAATTCTTTTGAACACCAAAAACTATTACTTTGGGGCTTCAATTCCACCTCTTTCTTCTTCAATTTCACACTCCTAACTCAATTAAATTTATAATAAAGTTCCTAGGAGCTTTGGATCAAATTAAAGTCTATGAAAAAAGGTATTAGGGTACTTATGAGGTTGCCAAAGAAAAAGCTAAAGGCTCAATGGGGCTTACTAGGATTAAGCTCAAAGGGTAGGTCAAATACAAGGTAAAAACAAAGCTATCAAAGAAATGTCTATATTATCTCATAAACCCACACTCTTTATTTCTCTTTGCACACACACCATGAAAGTTCTAGATATCCCATACAACAAGGCATATACAACACCTCACACGCATATGGCACATGCCTGACTCACATAGGATCATCATAAACTCTCAACCAAACCATAGCATGTATTTAAATTTTAAGCCTACAAGTACAAAAGTCATAAACATGAGCTTAGGAGTCTCAAAAGTTGCAATTCACTCAATCAACATGCTTTTAAAACTAAAACACCTGCATCATGCAATCACTTATAGATCTATTAAGAATATCTCACTTATTATTAACACAAATAAAATTTTAAATTACTCTAATAATGGAATTTCCCCACCCCACACTTAAATATCTACTTTGTCCACAAAGTATACTTAAGAGTAGAGAGAGAAATACTACCTGAGGCCTCTAGGCTTATCTAGTAGCATCTATATATATCAAGGAAGTTTGGGGACCCCACACATAGTCTCCACCATGCTCCTTAGCTCAGGTTTTTGGTACTCAGACTTTCCATCAACCTATGACTCAACAAAAATAGAAAACTACGTAACGTAGAAACTAAAAATACTAAAAATAAAACATACCTACTTAAGAAATGCCTGATTTAGTGTCGCGTCATGACCCAACTACTACTTAGTCATTCTCTTTCCTTTTCTTTATCACACTAGGTCTCTATCTTCTTATTCTTTTCACCCCTCTTGGGTGTGAACTCTCAAGGGCAACAGATTTTTCAACTTTAGCTGTTTTATGCTCATCAATTTACATTATGTCGGGTTGTGGTAGTTCTGGCTTAGGCAGCTCAATGAGGTAGTCCGGAGAGGTCTTTGGTGGACTAACCACCCTACATTTATCCCCCTTCAATTATAGTAATCATGCACAAGTCCTTGTAGTGGGATATTATGTTAAGTGCTTTGTAAACTTTAAATACCACCTCTTCATCCTCCAACCTCATTGTGAGTGTACCTTCTCTAACATCAATCATATTGTATCCAATTGCTAAGAATAGACACCCTAAAAGGATTGGTACCTGTTCGTCTACCTAAAACTCTAAAATAATAAAGTCAACAGGAATAACAAATTTACCAACCTTAATGAGGACATCCTTAATAATTCCTTCGGGTGATCAATTATCCCATTCGCCAATTGCAGTAGCACAGGGCTTGGTCTAGGATTCCCCAATTCCAAAGTGCTGAACAAGGAGAGGGGCATCAAGTTGACACTTTCCCCTAAGTCTCTCAGTGCATGTACTAGTCATCCCATGGGATACTTTTCTAGTCGTGCGGCTACACGCAGTAGGGCTCTTTCAGCAGAGAGAACTGAACCCATATCGCTCGTGGGTAGTTTAGGATGCAAACCTACATATCCCAGGTAAAGGTTTTAAAGACATGCTAAACCTAATCACTTTTCCAGGAAAGGTTATGTATAGATATATATGTTTGGTTGCATACATATGGATGATTTTACTTGGTTTTATAAACGGAATTATTTTATCCTTACCCTGAGATCATGCTAGCAGTCACTTTCTAACCCCATCTACTGGAAACTGTATACCCACACTATGAAGGAACCGACTGTTTTACTCTTCTTACATAGTGATTAACTCAAGATCAACATTTGGACTGAAAGTGGTGAGCTTCCATCCCTTTGGAAGTCTCCATTTCATATTATGGATATTTCTAGACATTTTGGTTTTATTTTGGATATTGGGTTTGGCTATAGTTGGGGGCATGTGCCAACTAGATTTTATTACTCTTTCGGTTAAAGGCTTTATGGTACTTCTATGGGTTGGAATGGGTGGGATCGATATTGGTGTCAGCCTTGGCATAAGAATAGGCTGGGAGGATGGCATCATCGGATATAATTTCTCACTATTCTATCATATTACATTTTTGGGAATAATTATATTATATTTTCTAATGTCTTCGGTTATGGCCTGGTTTATAGCCATTGTTTGGTATAATTTAGTATAGTCAAATTATTCGTATAGGATGGTTGGACTTAGTTAAGTTGGTCATGGTTGTGATATATTCCCAGAGTCTTTATATGTATTGTTACATGCTAAAAATTCAGCTAACTCAAGGAAGGAGGCTAGAGGTTGGGTTGGGTAATGGGGGTGGTCTCTAGTCCTGGTTGGAATTGGGATGCCCATTATGACAAGTCCCTAGGGCGGGTCATGTCAGAAATGTGTAACACCATAATTTTTTGAACCAGAATGCTACACAGTGCTTATGATCCCAAAGGACCACAAGCTAACCCATGACTAATATCTGTACCTGTACACTACATAATATATATGTAAAATGGGGAAAAACATGAACAATAGGCCATAAGGTTCAACAAAATAAAGTGTCTGACAAAACATAACATCCATATGGGTGACAAATACCCAAAACAACTAAAGTCTGAATCAAATTTGAACTAAATCTGAAAGCCTCTAAATACTGTCTGAAATAAGGAGTTAAGGGAACATGTATCTAACTAACTCTATCTAGAAAAACTGAACTGAAATAATGAATGAAATAAAATAATATCGTCCTCGAATGGATGAGGACTCACTGTAAATCTACGACTAGAATGCTACTGCTGATCTGGAACTTGTGTCTCTGAACCTATGGTCTAACATGAATGAAAAAACCATAGCATAAATGCATCAGTACGACTGGGAGTACTGAGTATACGAGTGAGGTAGGCTAAATACAAAAGGGTTTACATGCATGAACAGTGCTAACTGACTAACTGATATGAACGTAAGAGTACAAACATGCATACATAGTAACTAAAATCGTGAATACATGATATCTGGATCTGAATGCTAATACATGATTTAGTGTTATCTAACATGACTGATACTAAAATTTTGATAACATGGATGATTGTGTCTAACAGTCCTGAATCTGATGGAACTACCTGATTTTTGTACTGTAACTAAATTGACTGAAACTGACAGTCCTGATATACTGAAATCTGAAGAACTATCTGAGTTCTTTTACTGAGACTGGGACTAAAACTGTAAGAGGTAGTTGCTTAACCAACATGCCCCAATAATGCATATAGCTAAGTTGGGTCCAATCTCTTCCACGACTGGATGGGTTTCAATACCGTGCCACTGGTAAGGACAGCTGTGAGTGACCCTTAGCTGGCAGGTACTCAAATAAGAATAGTGAGAACCCTAACCTAACAGGTTAAGCCACCTCATCAAACCTAATCTGGCAGGTTAAGATGTATCAACCTACACTGGTTACATAGTTCTAGAACACAAGGATGACTACTATGAATCACACCCTAAACTGGCAGTTGAGTTCCCATCCTTAGGTTCACTCGGTACTAACTTCTACTCCCATCTAAAGAGACTGAACATAAGTTAACTAGCTGTACATGGACTGAGTAACTGACTTCTATTGACTAACAGAATAGTACTACTATCTGAGAATTTATTGAGATCATGAGATTTCTGAGATTTCCTGAGTCACATAACTGACTGAGTTCTATAGATCATGGATTGAATGAGATTATCAAGATAATATGACATGACTCGAGGCAAACAGCTACATTTTTTGGGTACTAGTACCCCCAAGACTCAATGAAAGGAAACTGACACACATAACTGACTTGATCATAAAAATGGAGTCCACAATTCACCATATCATAAGTAGGGGATTTCACACTAAGCATAGTTATCAACATCTTACATATGGAAGGGAAATTCATACAACATGTGAATACTTTCATAGATTCAATACCATGCTCAATCCATATCACAACAACGACGCATATCAATCACGTGGAATTCATGTGAAATCATAAAGCATAGAGTATGGACTTGTCATTTAAGCACTATTAAATCATGGGACATGAATTCTATCATCCTAGGCCTTTTATCAAACACTTTGCATACATTCTTTTAGCTTAGGTGTTTTTTCATGAATTTCCCCATTTTAAACCACATAAAGTTCATGGATTTCAACTAACGAACACATATACTTCATGAAAACACCTTTAAATATCATCTTGAAACTTAACCAATAATCATCAACATGTACATGGTCATATCACAAAAAGACAATCACAATATAATATTTAAAACATGGTTCTTGAGCTCTACGAACTAAATGGATCCATAGATGATCACTACTCATACCTTAGATTAAAGATTCTTGATGATTGATGGAGAAAGTTGCTTGAACTTGAATCCCCAATTGAAAACCCTAATGTGTTCTTGAGAGGATTTTGAGAGAAAAAGTATGTTTCGGTGAAATAAGGGCTTAATTCCGTGTTTATGGAATATATATAGGGGTGGAAAGATGACTCAAATACCTCTCTAGATGCGTCATTTAATTTCTGTAAAAATTACCCAATTTGGGCCCCCGGCGCAACGTGGAAATATTGCGCTGCCCCTCGTTTGTGACCTGGAAACTCTCCGCGATGGTGTGGAATCATGAAGAGACACTGTAAATTGAAAAATGTCATTTTGGCTTACGGAGCGACGCGCCACTGACTCAAATGACGCTACTAAAACTTTAAATCGCCATAACTTCTTCATTGGGTGTCTGTTTTAGGAGAATTTGGTATCGGCAGAAATCTAATTCAATTCTCTACAATTTTGAGGGTATAAATTGGCCAAAATACCACCTATAAAAAAAGTTATGATCTTTCAAAGATGACCTATATGAAATCACACACGAAAACTTAGTGGATTCAAAAGTTCTTAGCTTGGCTTACTCTAATTGACTCTTACGAACATGCTTAACACATCATAAGCTCTATTGTCACTAAGATACTCATCTTAATTTATGTACTCTAATATGAATCACAGGATAGGAGGTTTTATGTGTAGGAACAA
>NC_061121.1:148503996-148607960 GCF_002878395.1 Capsicum annuum | reverse complement strand
AACAGAATAGTACTACTATCTGAGAATTTATTGAGATCATGAGATTTCTGAGATTTCCTGAGTCACATAACTGACTGAGTTCTATAGATCATGGATTGAATGAGATTATCAAGATAATATGACATGACTCGAGGCAAACAGCTACATTTTTTGGGTACTAGTACCCCCAAGACTCAATGAAAGGAAACTGACACACATAACTGACTTGATCATAAAAATGGAGTCCACAATTCACCATATCATAAGTAGGGGATTTCACACTAAGCATAGTTATCAACATCTTACATATGGAAGGGAAATTCATACAACATGTGAATACTTTCATAGATTCAATACCATGCTCAATCCATATCACAACAACGACGCATATCAATCACGTGGAATTCATGTGAAATCATAAAGCATAAAGTATGGACTTGTCATTTAAGCACTATTAAATCATGGGACATGAATTCTATCATCCTAGGCCTTTTATCAAACACTTTGTATACATTCTTTTAGCTTAGGTGTTTTTTCATGAATTTCCCCATTTTAAACCACATAAATTTCATGGATTTCAACTAACGAACACATATACTTCATGAAAACACCTTTAAATATCATCTTGAAACTTAACCAATAATCATCAACATGTACATGGTCATATCACAAAAAGACAATCACAATATAATATTTAAAACATGGTTCTTGAGCTCTATGAACTAAATGGATCCATAGATGATCACTACTCATACCTTAGATTAAAGATTCTTGATGATTGATGGAGAAAGTTGCTTGAACTTGAATCCCCAATTGAAAACCCTAATGTGTTCTTGAGAGGATTTTGAGAGAAAGAGTATGTTTTGGTGAAATAAGGGCTTAATTCCGTGTTTATGGAATATATATAGGGGTGGAAAGATGACTCAAATACCTCTCTAGGTGCGTCATTTAATTTCTGTAAAAATTACCCAATTTGGGCCCCGGGCGCAACGTGGAAATATTGCGCTGCCCCCCGTTTGTGACCTAGAAACTCTCCGCGATGGTGTGGAATCATGAAGAGACACTGTAAATTGGAAAATGTCATTTTGGCTTACGGAGCAACGCGCCACTGACTCAAATGACGCTACTAAAACTTTAAATCGCCATAACTTCTTCATCGGGTGTCTATTTTAGGAGAATTTGGTATCGGCAGAAATCTAATTCAATTCTCTACAATTTTGAGGGTATAAATTGGCCAAAATACCACCTATAAACCAAGTTATGATCTTTCAAAGATGACCTATATGAAATCACACACAAAAACTTAGTGGATTCAAAAGTTCTTAGCTTGGCTTACTCTAATTGACTCTTACGAACATGCTTAACACATCATAAGCTCTATTGTCACTAAGATACTCATCTTAATTTATGTACTCTAATATGAATCACAGGATAGGAGGTTTTATGTGTAGGAACAACGGTTCATTTTCTAGCTTAGAAATATACGGGGTATTGCAAAATGATAGACAACAAAATCGCATGCAACTTAACCAACTCCTTGAGATAGAATCTAGCATAATCCTCAGCCAAATACGAAGTATGAACTGGAAAGAAATATTCTTACTTGGTCATCCTATCTACAATGACCCATATTGAATCATATTGATAATGTGTGAGAGGCAACCTTGTCATAAAATCCATGTTTACCACCTCCCATTTCCAAGTGGGGATGCTAAACTCCTGAAGTGTACCACTAGGCCTTTGGTGCTCAACTTTAACCTGCTGACCATTCAAATACTTAGCCATAAACTCTACAATATATTTATTCATACCACTCCACCAATAAATTTCCCACAAATCATGGTACATCTTAGTGGATCTTGGGTAAATAGAATACCGCGTACCATCTGCTTTTGCTAAAATTTGATATCTCAAACTGCCAACACATGGAACACATAATCTGCCCTGGCAATTAAGCACACCATCTCCCCCTTAGGGGAAAACCTTTACCTTCGGATCTCAAACTGATTCCTTCAACTTGACCAAACTAGGATCCTTATCTTACTTTTCTTTAACTTTGACATTCAATGAAGATTTTGAACCATTCTGAACCCATATGCTACCTTCAGCTAAATCAACCAACCGAACACCTAATCTTGCAAGATGATGAACCTCACGGACTAACTCCTTCTTATCTTCCTTGACATGAGCAACACTACCCATTGACAATCTACTAAAGGCATCTGTCACTCCATTGGCCTTGCCCAGATGATACAACACACTCATGTCATAATCTTTTAACAATTCAATCCACCTTCTCTGATGAAGATTCAAATATTATTGTAAACTCTTGTGATCCGTGAACACATAAATATGAACCCCATAAAGATAATGTCTCTAAATCTTTAAGTCAAAAACTACAGCTTCCAACCCAAGATCATAAGTTTGATAATTCTTCTTATAAGGTTTAAGTTGTCTAGAGGCATAGGCTATGACCTTACCTCTCTACATTAACACACAGCCAAGACCAACTCTAGAAGTATCACAATACACTACAAATCAATCCAAACTATCTAGAAAATTCAAGACTGGGGCGAAAGTGAGTTGAGTCTTTAACTCTTGAAAACTTTTCTCGCAGGAATATGGCCACTAAAATTTCACTTTCTTTTGAGTAAGTCGAGACATGGGAGAATCAATAGAAGAAAACCCTTTAACAAATCATCTTTAATGGCCAACTAAACCCTATAAACTCTTGATATCTGATGGAGAGATGGGTCTAGGCCAGTTTTTTACTGCTTTAATCTTTTGAGTGTCAACTCAAATGCCATCACCAGAAACTATATGACCAAGAAAATCTACTAATCTGAAAAAAATTCACACTTACTAAACTTAGTGAATAACTAATGATCTCTATAGGTATGCAAAACAATTCTCAAATGGCCTGTATGATCATTTTCACAGCAGGAATAGACAAGGATGTCATCAATAAAGACTATGACGAACATATCCAAGTACTGTTTGAACACCATATTCATCAAGTTCATGAAAGTTGGGGAATTTTTTATTTCGAAGGACATGGAATTTTTTATTTCGAAGGACATAACTAGGAATTTGATGTGACCATATCGAGTCCTGAAGGCTGTCTTTGGAATGTCATATTCTCTAACTTAAAGCTGATAATAGCCGAATCTAAGTTCTATCTTGGAGAAATAACTTGCACCCTGATGTTCATTGAACAAGTCATCAATTTTGGGGAGAGAATACTTATTATATATTGTTACTTTGTTTAATTGACGGTAGTCGATGCATATTCTGAGAGAACCTTTTTTCTTATGCGTGAAAAATGGTAGAGCACCCCATGGGGAAAATACTAGGCCTGATGAAACCCTTATCTAAGAGATCTTTCAGCTGGTCCTTTAATTCCTTAAGCTCAATTGGATCCATTCTGTAAGATAGAATTGAAATAGGTTGGGTATCTGAAAGAAGATCTATTCCAAAGTCTATCTCCCTTTTGGTAGAAACTCCGAGAACATCCTCTAGGAATACATTTGAAAATTCTCTTACTACCAAAACTGACTCAAGACTCAATGTTTTAAAATTTGAGTCCTTAACTCAAACAAGATGGTAAACATACCAATTTGATATCATCTTTCTTACCTTGAGATATAAAATAAACTGACCTTTAAGCACTGAAGTAGAACCCTTCCATTCGATAATTAGTTCATTAGGAAACTGGAATTGAACAATTTTTTTTCTACAGTCAACTGAGGCATAACATAAATAGAGCTAATCTATGCCGAGAATGACATAAAAATCAGTCATCTCTAACTCCACAAGATCAACGAAAATAACTTTTCGAGACACTATGACCGTGCAGTTTTTGTACACCTGTATAGCTATAATAGACTTACCCAATAGGGTAGACACTAATAATGGCTCTACTAACATTTTGGGATTGATACTGAAGTCGACAAATATATGAAGATCCATAAAATAAAGTAAAGCTTCAGGTTTAAATAAGACATAAACATGCAGATGGAAATCTTCTAACGTAACCATAACTACATCAGGAGAACTTTCCTGATACCTGTGAGTCTGGAGGGCATACAATCTATTTTGGCACTGCCCACTATTGGCACTAGAAGTGGCACCCTGCTGAGTCAGGTGACCTTCTGGTGCTGCTAAAGAGTTTGACTGACCCTGTTGACAATAATTCCTACCCTTCCACACACCTATGGGAAAATCCCTAATCCGGTGGCCTAGATTACCATACCCAAAAAGCATATCACTTCCAGCTCTACACTCACCCTGATGATTCTTACAAAACATCCTACAGAGCATATTGGTTCTACTATTATTCACACTACTCTGGGATTTAGACCCTGGCGCTCTACCCCGACTATCATGCCTAAACTTAGGCACTGGTGCACTAGCTGAACATGAAGCTGGGGCTAAAATTTTTTGGTGGAACTGGGATCTGTTACCTCTTTTCCACCTTGGCTAAGAAAAATTAAAACTACCTATTCTAGCCTGCTTATTCTCTCTCTCTTTCTCTTTAAGTTTCTCCTCCTTAATATGTTTAGCATGAACGATAAGTCTAGACAGGTCCATCTTCTTAATCAACATAGAGGTCCTACACTCCTTGACCATACTATCAGATACACTAGACACGAACTTACTCATCCTAGACCTATTGTCAACCACTATAGTAGCAGCATAGCTCGCAAACTAAGTGAACTTTAGTGACTATGCCTTCATGCTCATACTACCCTACTTCAAGTTTATAAACTTTTAAACCTTGGTCTCTCTCAACTTTAGTGCGAAGAACCTATCTAAAAAATCCATGCAAAACTCCTCCCAATCATAGGCTCTGCTTCTACACCCCTGTCTTCTTTACACTGCTTAAACTAGGTGTGAGCTACACCTTGTAACTGATATGTAGCCAAGTCTGCACTCTCACTCTAAGTGACTCCTATGATGTCTATCACCTTATTCACCATATCCAAAAACTTCTATGAATTTTACTCAGACATGGATCCAGAAACAAAGGGGGATTCATTCGAGTAAAATCCCAAATCCTAGCTGCAACTATATTTTCCACTAGATTGGCTAGGAAAATAGCCTGCTGGTTGTTTTGAGCAGCTATAAACTTGGCTAAGTCCGTGAAAGCAACCCGAAACTCAACGTGAGAGACATAATTGTTCAGGGTATTTTCCTAAATAGGTGTGGGTGTGGGTTAATCCCTATTCCTCCTTTCATTATTCCTTCTGGAAGGCATTATTTGTAAATGTAATGAACAATAAGTTAGAAAAGGAATTCAATAGAGCTCATGCTCTTTCGCACGGCATTAATACTGAAAGAAGGGAAACTTTCTTTAAACTGTCTTGTAGCCTCTTGTCGATAAGTGTGGCGCGCTTTACACCCATGTAAAAGACTCTACTCAATATGGATTTTAGACTTCCTAGGATACTTTAAAACCCTAGTCTTTCATACCAAGATTTTTCACAACTCGAGGCTACCTCTAATTGCAACAACGATTCTTACGACCACAAGTGAACATGAGCTAACGCATAATCTGGTACCTATTATGAGCACTGAATAATACAATGGTGAAACCATATATGCGAAAGATACATTGATAAGATGTTGTAATCACAAACACTTAAATATAATCCAACATATCTAAAATAATTGAATAGACTAAAATTGAATGAATATCTATATGTTACAAATAAATGATAAAAACTAAACCTTGACTGTCTAACTGTCTGAAAGCCTATAGAACTCATGAGAAGTTGATAGAATGGACCCCCAACTAACTCTGACTGACTGAACATGAATAGACACTAAAATAATGATAAAATATCCTATGTCCTTGATAGAACAAGACTCACCACTACTGCTACTGGATAATGCTAGACTGCCTAAGTACAATCGAGAAACCGAGTGCCAAACCTATGTTATAAGACAAAATAGTGCAAAAAAAAGTATGTGATCAGTACTTTAAATGTACTGGTACGTGAGATAAGGACTAACTAAAATGCATAAGATGACTAAACATAGATGCATGAACATCTAAAATTTAAAATGTAAGACCAAGCATAAATATATACTGAAATGATTTAAAATTTAAATAACTGAAATCTATGTAAGTAAACATCTAAAATCTATAAACTTGGTAAGACAAACCTGAACTAATGTATTCTGAAAAACTACACTGAGACTGTGGGAGTTTACTACAAACTGACATGCCCCAATATGAGCTATTGGGGTCCAACTTGTTACCCTAGCTGGAAAGGTGCAACTAGTTAACCCAGTTGGAAAGATGTTGGTACCTTTCCAGGGTACCAACACATTACTGATAATATAGATCCACAAGGCTGATGTCCCAAAGGATGAGGGTCTCATGCCTCTACTGATAGGGGACCCCTATTAATCTATGGTGGCACCGTAGATATGGAACTTAGGTACTGCTACTAATGACTCATGCCTCTACTGATGGGAGAGTTGTCATCCCTTCATTCACTAAGTATTACTCCCAACTGAATGCCACTGGGGTTATTATCCATTTAACATGACATGGTATTGTACTTGTAAGTGCTTGGAATGAACATAATGTTCTGAATATAATAATAAAACCATGGTATGACTGACTTGTTATTTGAAAAAAGAAATCATGTATGTATACATAAGTATCAGTTGTTCATGAACTACCAGCACTGAATGATTAAAAAATACGACAACAACATTTAAATCATGATAAGAAGTTATAATTTAAATTTCGATAACAGCTGAAATATATGAATTTGATGAATCCTCATGAAATTGTGGGAAGACAACATATTTACATGGTTTTATTCATAAATTGATGACTCCTCGTGAAATCAAGGGGATACAAAATGGAAAATTAGAATTTGAAACATAAAATAACTTAAATAACATAGAAACACACATTAGTATGGGTAGATTTGATTTACCAAGAAGTTCATGGATTAACTTCATAAGTTTAATGGATAATTTCATAAAATAGGATAGAATTCAAGATTTTAAATTAAGAGAGGGTTTTTGGGATCAATGGGTGGAAGAAACCCATTGACGAATACCTCACATATCTTGAATTGCTTAACTTGATGAAGTAGACTTAAACTTGAGACTTGAAAGATAAATTTAAATAAGAAAATCTAGTTATTGTTCTTGAGTATGGGAGAGGATATTAACATGTTAAGTGTGTGAGATTTGGGGGAACATAAGCCTCTTTGAGGGTTATAGGTCATGGGTTGAAGTTATAAGAGGGGAAAAAGACTATAAAGCCCTTTAACTAAACATTACAGAATTTGTTGCTAGTCCATACAAGTTGACCATACGACTTGTATTATAAGGGTACGACTGGGCTTCTTGACTCGTAAGATGGACAAAATCTAAGAGAGTATACACTGGTCAACGTGCAAGTGGCACTTACGACTAGTACCTTCTCCGTACGACTAGTAGCCTATACTTATAACTTGGACAGAATCTCACCTCACCTCACATTGACTTGGGTACGACCGATTTCATATGACTCGTATGATGCATATACAACTCAAGGGTAGTAGTTGTACCTTTAAATGAGTGTCACCCATCTTGCACTATCATAGATATGAGTTTAACTTATAACTCGTATGACTCAAAACACAAGTTATATGATACACAAAAGTTTTTAAAGACGGGGTATTACAATGTAGAACTTCTAGAATTTAGGCACATTGAGTCATCTAATTCCCAGTAGGATTGTAATACATTCTATGTTAACAAACAAGCTAAACAGAACAACTCCACCTGGTCATAAATTGCAAACTTTTGAACCACTTTTTCTTGATGAAAAAATTTCTATCTAAAATAAGTTGATCCTATTCTCATACCTAGAAAAGGTCATCCACTTTTCCAAATTTGATCTTAAATATGTATTTTAGAATCATTGCATACACCTAGAAAATAGATTCAAAATGTCCTTTTGCAAAACTGACCACCACTACTAATAGTAGGTTATGTCGTTTAGGCTCAAGGCAACCCTTACCTTTTCCAGAAGGCCATGATAAAGATTTTATACACTATCCTCCATACATCACTGATCTATAACATACTACTGTACAGTAACATCTTGGAGGAACACCTTGACCTACTTCGCCAATTCATGGCATTGTAAAGAAGTACGACATTATGCTCTCATAAAAAATTGACTCTTAAAAATGATAAAATTGACTTTCTAGGAATGGATTTTGCTTATGGAGCATACATTCTAGGACCAAACATCTGTCAAAAGCTGCTCAAATTTCCAGATACTAATTTTTTCATTAAAAACTCTAGCAATTCCTTTGGGTGATTTATTATGTTAGGGATTTCAACCTCGATCTCAACATATGTTTCCCCATTAACAAAGATGGAAAAACAGAATACTCCTAATTGGGAAAATAAATAGAAGGATGTAGTTCAAAGGATGAAGGAAATATCAAAGGAAGTCAAAACACTCAACATTCCCTTTTATAGGGAAATAATATTGTAGACTGATTTTAGCAACGACTATAGAAGTGTACTTCTTTGGAAAGAAAAAAATGTCCAACAAAAAATATGCAGATATGCAATTGGAAAATTGAAAGTTGCTGAAAAAAATTATCACTCCGCATTTAAACAAATTCTTATTGTGAAAAACAGAATAATGAAATTTAACTTCCTCCTGATTCACACTCAATTTTAGATCGAGATGGATATGAGGGCCTTCCAAACTATGGTATTGATAATCCAACTGTCATCCCAAATCCAAAATTCTCCAGTAGGAACAATGGTTTTCTTCCTAGAAATTTCAGGTAAAACATCTTAAGGGAACAGAAAACATTATCATAGATTTCCTATCAAGGACAGAAGAATTTTCTAAAAAAACTATCTTCAAACAAGGAAAAGAAAGAAATGACACCCGCCATCAATCTTCTTCGATTGCATACCAAACCTGACATCGACTAGGGGATGGATAAAGGATACAAATGCTCACTATAAATAATATCAAACATTGCATGAAACGATGATGCCTGAAGATATATGCTTGGAATTTCCACTTACCTTAAGCTCCACAATATCACCTACTAAGGGTTACTACAAATCCCACCTGAAAGGGTTACCTAGAAAATTGCTTCTAGTTAATTGCCATCCACCTACAAGGAGCTCAACCACCTACTAGCAAAAAGCTTACAAACGACCTATCCACCTGCTTAAAAGTCACCTGAAAGCTGCTCATTCACCTGGTTGCACATGAAATCACATGTCAATAACATGTTTAGTATTATATCTTGTTAGGCACGATCATATATTTATCAGGGCCAATATGAATAAAAGGTAATGTAAATTTCATTTGTATTAGTATATTAGTGTGTCCCTAGCATATGAGTGTATGGTAAAATAGGGATTTACTATTTTTTGAAAAGTAGGCCACGAAAGATAATTTTTGTCTTTCCATTTTCTTATAATAGCTTACTTATGTTACAAAAGGAAGCATAGATATTTAGTTAGAGGATATCCTACTCACCACCTATATTAGTCTCCACCTATCTTAGTATCCGCATATCTTGATCTACCCCTAAAAACTCTTGTACAACTTTTCATATCGACCAAAAAATTTATTGGATAAGTTCTCTCTTTTGCTCTTCTCTCCTAAAGAGATGGGTAATTCAGTCCCTGAGTAGTAGGGTAAAGATGCAATAGGGAAGCTTTTTCGTTGTTGTTTCAATGGCTTTCTAAGTTATTTCTATGTAAATTGTCTTAACCCAACACAATAGCTTTCTGATTGCTTCTTACATTATCAAAAAAACATAAACCCATGGTAGGGTAACACTTGTTCCCTAAACTATTTAGGGAGTATAGGATAAGGAGATCCCTAAACATGTCGGGCTTATTGATGCACTCAAAAATAGACTGTAGAATATAAAGTTTGATAGTTATCAAGCAAGAAGTTCACTCTTTCACTTCTTTGAACAACAATAGAAAGAAATGGTTTCAATCAAATATCAAATCCAACTTCTATAAAATGGTATCATTGACCTATGTAAATCCCAAAACTATTCCACTAAGCCAGCCTTATTTCCTATGTCACCGCAGACATACTTACCACCAAAATTAAGACATGCCTTTTCCACTTTTCCTTCAAGCTCTTATATGCATATGTCTTCTGCTTGCACTAAATATGAACAGGAGTTTGACTTAGACAAACTCATATAGAAAAGAAAAGATGTCATTGTATCCCTAAAGAAAATCGAGATAGCAATAAAATAACCCATATGAAAGAAAGATTTTAGAATAGGTCTAGAAGTGGTAAATGATGGAAAAAGTAATTATTCTCCAGATAATGACTTGATCTTCTCAGGTATAGACACTACAATCATGAAAAGGACCTGGAGTCCTAAGAACATGAAGCACCAAATAAAGATTAAGAGTTTATAAAACAAGGATTGCTTAGTGACAAATGGTTGTTTCCAAATAGTTTCTTAGATGACGACTCGATCATCTACAATTAAATTATCCCAGATCATTTTTCTCTAGAAGATAAAGATGTTCTAGATCCAATTCCGCTACACCTATATAAATATTATCCCATATAGGATTATTTGAAATCCATTTATGTTTTTTATAACTTTCTTCATGATAATACTTTTGATAAACAACAAAAGGAATACTCGTCTAATAGATACCCTATAGATGAATCTTCAAAAATATGTGATAACTTTCCAGTTAATAAATACATAAAAGACAATGAAGACTCCTTAGGTGATTGTTGAGAATATGTTGAGGAAACTTTTGAATACTCAATCAAATCCCCTAAAGAAGACTATCCAACAACGTTCATAAATTGATCTAAAGAACTAGAAGTATTTGAAGTAGTCAAAGATCAAGATAGGATAATGGATGATACAATCCAAAAATATAGGCCAAAACTAACAACATAAATAGTAAAGAAACTTTTTGGAACTGGATGCCATACTTATATGAGTGGGTGACTAGGGTATGGGAAGACACACAGGCAGTAGCTACAGCTTACAAATATTATAGGCTTTTTAACATTCGAATAGGAATGCATTTCACATCCATATAAATGGCATTACATATGAAATCAAAAAATTTATCAACACCACAATAGCTTTCTTCCAATTAGGGCTTCACATCTTTTACTGTAGAGGACAATTTTACATACAAAGACTTCTCAACCCTCGATAGGAAGGCATGAATTTTCTAGTCTTAAAATAGTACATTAATAGTATTTTAGTAGTAGAACTTTTCCTATTTGACATTCATGGACTTTATATGGATCTTCCTTCTCTTTATACCCCTAATAGCTTGAGGAACAAGTTCTACCCTACTAATAAATTTATGTGTTTTTGATCATGTAAGAAGTAATCAAAAAACTATTGTGTTGTACTAACACAATTTAGTCTCAAAATATAGAAAGACCTTAAAAAGCCATTGAAGTCACCGTACTAATACTTCCCTAGTGTTTCCCTACCATAATACTCTAATATAAGGGATCAAAGTACCCATCCCTTCAGGACAAAAGAGAAAGAGAGAAAATTTAGCCAACAAATATTTTATTAATGTGAAAATCTATACAGTAGCTGTTAGCTGGAGACCAAGATAGGTGGATACCAAGATATCCTCTACTTAAAGACCTATACTTTGTTTTATAAGAGAATAAAGCCTAAAAAAAACAAACAAAAAGACAAATATTATCTTACATAACCCAGTTTTCTAAAAATAGTAAAGCCCTATCCTTTCACACACTTTTATGATTACATGCACTCTTATTCTAATACAGACAAAATTTACATCACTTTTTTTTAAATCAGGCACCACGAATATGTGATAGAACCTAACAACACTAAAAACTAAATATGTTATTGTCATGACATCATATCAAAGAAGGTGCATATGTAGCTTGAAGACAACTTCAAAGTAGGTGGTTGAGTAGCTTGTAAGCTTCTTACAAGAAAATAGGCAAGCCCCTAGTAGGTAGCTGGCAAGCAGCTAGATAAGAAACTTATAAGCAAACCCTTCTATGAGGGTTTAATAGTAACCCTTGGTTGGTAAATTTGAAGCATTTGTCGTAAGTGGTAGTTTCTTACTCATTTCATTGGGTGTCATTAGTTCATGTTGTGTTTGGTGAAGTTTATGGATAGATTGCACATCCTTCTTTCATCCAGAGTGAGGTCACCCAAACTTACACCTCCACAAAATATAAAGTATTTAAAGTCAAACATAATAAACCAACTAGGTTGGGGTCAATCCCACAAGGAATAGGGCCAACTTGTATCTCAAAATAGCTTAAATAGTCTAGCAATGCAGAAAAATAAATGGGGGTATTTTTATCAAAAAGAAAAAAGTAACATGTTTTGGATGTCTTCGGTTGTAAAATAATTTGAAACAAACACTAGGATAGTGTTCCCCCTGCCTTCTTAACTCTGTGAGTTTCTCATACTCAGCCTGACTATCTTAATGCTATGCATGCAGAATCTGACAAGATATGTATCACTAACTATTTTTTGAACTCATTGGTAAATCTCAATATTCACCTTATGAGTCTTAGGTGTTGCCTTACTAACCCTTGTCTTCAATCCTAGTTTAGCTTTCACCTTGTGAGTCTCAAGATTGTAGATAAGGGTTGATAGAATCAAATCACTGCTGTGATCTTATTTTCCCAATCTTAAACTCCTTTGTGAGGATGATTGCAAATATAGGTAAATCCTTATCTTCTAAAGTAGATAAGGAAGAAATTAATGCAAAGAAGAACACAATACATGCAGAAACAATAATTTAACCAAACCTCGTACTTCCCCTACTTCATTAATCTACTAGGGTTCCCAAACCCAAGTTAATGAAATTAGCCACTCATAGTTATGCAAAAGTCCATGGAATTCAATAAAGAAAGAATAGAATTAATTTCATAATGATGAAACAATAAAATCCAAAATCTCATATTAATTCCAAAAACTAAAAGCCAGGAACAATAGAATCAATGATGTTAAAGTGAGTAAAAAATATAACAAATACCTAACGTAATACAAAAATAACCCAAGGGTTCTTATAGTGTCTCAAAATTATAAAGGAAACCTAATTAAAATAAAAGAAATTATGTCGACAGTGGTCATGCCTCTGGTAATGAGTCATTAGGACTGTTCATGACTCGTTGCCTACTGTCGTTGTTCTCTATTGGCTAAAGTGGCTAAACTCATCAGGTGACATAATGATTCGTATGCTTCAAGTCGTCATCACTCCCATAGATCTTTATTGTTAGGACTTTTGAGTCTATTGTCAGAACAACTCTTCACCATGAGTCGTAGTCAATCATCATGACTCATGGCCTTCACTCGTATCCACTAGGACTTCTCTTTGTTATCTCTCGAGACTTTTGTATCCATGCTCAGAACCCTTCCTCACCATGATTTTTAGGTTGTCATCATGAATCGTGGCCTTCACTCATTACCATTAGAGCATCTTTTGTTAATCCTCATGACTTTTTGCTTTTTTGCTCAGAATGGTTTCACACCATGACTCGTAGTCACACATTACGAGTTGTGGTCAATAGTTACTTCACTCCTACAAATAATCCACATCCATTGTCATCATTATGACTCTATCAATGAGTCTTCAGGTAACTAAATAACTTATTATCTTATCAGTACTTTAGATTATTAGAGGTTTTTCATCTTTTTCCCTTAAACACCACTTTCAACCTAATTTACCTACAACATACATAAAACATACATCATATCTGACAAAATGACCTAAGTAAATGGATGTCTTTGCTATTTTAAGCATCGAATCTTCCATGAAACCATGATACATCAACACCTTCAACTTATAATGTTTTTATGTCCACAGGAAACAACATAAAATAAAACAAACATGATGTTTAACCAGGAAGATCCTAAGATACCTTTGGCATCAATTATCAATTTTGGTTCAAGACACATTACCCCTTTCTATTTTTAACTTTTCAAAACTCAACTGTGTATACCGATAAATTAGAATCACGTGAAACAAGGGAATCCAGTGAAGGCATCACATTAGCAACAAACGACCATGCATATACTAGTTACACTACCCAAACAGATAAGCCATCTAACATGCAACCCACGTACCCTCACCATTAAAGAAGTCCCAATCACTTAGGTATATCAACATATTAATGCAAGGATGGTCAAAAGATACTCTCACTCACAAAAAAAGTTCTAACACTGTGTATAGAATGTCATAGGCTTGCCCTTATTTTCTTTACCTCAGCCTTCAAAAAGTCAGGTTAGGATTCCTATAGGACTTAATTATGCTTGCAACATAAGCTTAGGAATTGGTATTGTAAATTTAGAAATTTTTAGTGACTTAGCCTCCTTGGCACTACAATTACTTTGGGGTCCACTCATTCAACCAACTTTTCTTTCAATCCACCCCTATTTCTCCCTTTTTAATCTTTTATTGCTCATTCAGGCTGGGTGTGGTTTTTTTTGTTCTTTCTTTTTATTCTTTCATATTTTTTCTTTTTTTATATTTATTTTTTTCTACCATACCCAACCCTACTTTCTTTTCTTTTCACATTCTTTCTTCATATGCACTTCTAACTAGGCACCCCTATGATAGTTGCCCTTAAATTAGGTGATTCGCCTGAGTTGAGGTGCATAATTCCTAAAAAGGACCATAGCCAAAATAGGTTTATTGCAATTAACATTGGGAGGTGAATCGATGTAAATGACCAAATAGGTCTATTAAGCCTCAAAATTGGGATCAGGGGATTATTATTACATTTGGTTGGTTAGTTAAGATAAAGGATTGGTTTAGAAAATGGCCTATGATCCTTTCCTAACCGACTATCCTATAAACTAGGCCAGACTAATAGGGCGAGTTCTGGATTCCACACATAGAGGGAACTAGGTAACGCCTCATACGTATAGGGTCACATTGCAAGTTACTTACTATCTATTCAGTTCATGTAATTGTTTTCTACATTTATTATGCTCTTAATCCTGATTCCATTACAATATTTTCAGCGTTCACACGCATACACACATCACACAATTATACAAAAAAATTTGGAGGGGTATCTTTTTCACAAACAAATTTTAGCACAACCATACAAAATCTATCAACTTTCTTTAGTACAAATTTTCTTTCTAATTAAACTCAAACACAAACATTGAAAAACAAAACACATTCCAACACATTTTTATTCAATACATGCCGATTCAACATTGAAACTACAGTCAACAAGAAAAGAATCATGATGATAATAACCCACGACAGCTTTGCAGTACACCCCCATCCCCAATTTAAAAGCATGTAAACTTTCCCCAGTGTATCTATAATGTAAAATAGGGGTGACGAAATACTTGAGCTCACAAAATTCTAGCTCATGCAGTATCATCTTGGGGGGCTCAGAAAGGGCCTCGCTCTTATCTGTAGAGGCTCTGGTGGTGCCTCAGGAACTCAAATCAGTAATGGAACAAGTGGTAACGGGTGCTCTCAATGATGGATTTAGTAGAGGAGCAATGCTAATTTTAAAATCTTTAGTATTAGTAACAAGGTAACTACTAGCTTCTACATTAATAACATGAACCCTCATTTGTCAGTCCAACTCAACATGAACACTGTTTGCTTTTGTAGCCTTAATATTTTTCTTAACAGTTCTCAATATCTTCTTCCTCTTCCTATTTCTCATAGCATCATCAACATCAATAGTAGGGTCAACCCTCTAGCATCCCATATTTTAAGTACCTCTTCCTCAACAATCTCCTTAATAATTGACATTGAGGGGAAAGGTCTGGTAGGCATGTCCTCAAAAGAAGTTCATAGGGTGGCCTGCTTATTATGTATCCCCTATAGATTTAGGGACTAAACATTTGCCAACTTCTGTTTGGTCCATCTTTCAAACCCATCAAATCGAGTTTGCATTTTTTTCATCTCATCTCTAATCTATTTTTACAACCATGGCTTAACCCTTTCCTCAATTAGCTTAACCTTTACCTCTATAGTACCATATCTCTTCTTTACCTCAGCAATGAATGACTGTGGCACTAAAGCATAATTGGCTAGGTCTATTTTGAATGCGAATGGTGTAGCCACAAGAAATGGTGTCAGTGTCTGGGAAGCACATGTTGCATCTAAACCTTGAGGCTAGGACTGTTTTATCTTAATATGGGTATCACCCATGTTAGTGAAACTTTGAATATCAGTACTATGCCCATTGGTTCAAAATTCCTCACTAAGCAATACTGCTCTTACTTTTGTAGCCTTAGAGATAGGGTTCAGAACATCCCAAATAAACCCTAAATTTGTAGTACCTTATGACTGAAGGAAATGGTCAACCCCTAGAATCTCCTTCTCTCTCATCTAAAAATATTTGTGTCAACAAAAACAGGAATGCCATTGTTGTGCCAGTGCTTAATGTATGATCATGGATCTTCCTTGCTATCCACTTGGCTACATCTAACTCGTAGCCCTTAATGATGCCCGCTATCAAAGCCGCTAGATCCAGACTCAATAAATTATCCCCATAAGTGGGACTCAACCTATGATGCACAAGTATCCACTACACCTTCGCCAAAAAATAGAGGTTGCCCTTCATAATCAATGATGAGGAACCAACACCGCCAACTACCTAAGGAGCCTGATCCTGCTCTACAATAATAATATTAGCCATCCAATGAAAATGCTTAAACTTGTCCTCCGACTCAATATGTTTTAGCTTCACCTTTTACATCACATCCATATGGTAGCTAATCTCAGTTGTGTTGGCTGGTAACTAGAATTTTGGCCCATGGAGAAATCTAGAAATTATCTATGTAGAGATGTCCATCTGAATACTTTTAATCATCAAACTCACTAATGGGCCTCTAACCTTACATAAATTTCCCTACGAATAAGACCTCTTAAGCTCTATCTGATATACAGCATAGAGCTTATGTACTAATACTAGGCTATACTGGCCGAAAGCTCTTCTCTTCCACTCTAAATGATATTTTCTGAATTAGGCATTGAATTCAGGCATGTAATACATGCCTATGGTGGTTAGCATTCTCTCTAAATAGATCCCTCTTTGTGATTTTTCCATGTAAGGGTTTTTGGTTATATCCTAGACATAGAAGGCCTTCATTCCGAGTTACACCCATCGATTAATGATAGGCACAAGAGTAGGCTCTATCTATAGTGGTGTAGGAAGTGGTGGTAGAGGAGGGTGTTCTTAAACTATGGTATCACTCGACTCTCTCTTACCCTCATCTTTATTCTCAGACCGTTTATTTTCAAATTCTTTATTTTTTGATCCACTAGCTTCCTCTTTATTCTTATCCTTTAGTCCAGACTCCTCATCATCATTATCTTCACCATCCTCTTCAAATTGGGATGGTTAGTGGGGTGGTGACTGTCTAGGATTTTTCATTATTGGCCAATCCCAAGGTGGTGTGACTTCTGCTAGAGTATCTTTGGCCTCCTGGGGTAACTTCTTTCTTAGTGTAACCTACCCCTCTAATGGGTATTCTTCAACTAAGCCATTGGACTTGTCAGTATCTTCATCTTTAAGATGAGGAGTGGTTTTCGGGAAATTATACTTGGATTTTGTTTCTTGGTGGAGTCCTTATTTGCTGCCATTGATATCTAAACAAAAACAAATGTCAGCTAATATAAGAAAAGGAAAGAAAAACAAGAAAAAATAACATCAGTGTTGCAGAGACTAGCACTCTACAACTCAGGGTACGAGTCCTGACAACTGGTCATGAGATGTTATGAGACTCGTAGTGTGAAAGGTTGACAAAACATTATTCACTGTTCAAGTAATGAGGCATTATGTTATTCAACGACTTGTTACCAACACTCGTTTTTTGACCAAAAATAAATACCTGGTGCGCTACCCTTTCAAGTTATCACGACTCCTCACCATGATTCGTATAGTGAGACAATGACTTAGGGTGTGAGTTGTGATGTTAATAGAATACAAACTCCTCTAATCACCCATGTTACTAGCGGTTATGAGTCACGTAACGACTTATTAGGTGACTCTACAAGTCGATATAAGTCTCATAGCCACTGTAACATACATGTTTAGAGGAGTTGCATCCTATTATCACACCCCCAATACATCAACATGAGTTCAACATAAATTCACAACTATTAAATCATTCCCCTCTCACAAAACATAGCATAATTTATATGGTACTCCTATTTTTTTAACATTACAATGCAAGTTTCTCAAGAACAAGGCTAGTTTGCACTTTATGAACAAATTCAAATCAAGGAACCCAAGAAATTTTAACACATTCTAACATAATAGATAAAAATTTGAGCACACACAACCTACTTGTCTTTTTGCTTTTAGTTCCTTGAGAAAAATGGTTTACTGTTCCTTGCTCTATTTCTTGAGTATCTTAACTTTGGGAGTTTTTGTGATTTCTTAATTGTGGTGCTAGGGGATGATTATGGAGTATTTGTAAGGCAAAGGGTGTTGAATATTTTTAATGGAGGGAGTCACCAATTTAAAATTTGGAAGATGAATCATGATCAATTAATTTTGCTTATTTAAATATTTAAAATTAAACTGGGTCAACCCTCTAGCTCCACGATGTCTGGCCTGGTAATAGGTCAACCTAATGACTCATTACCCCAGGTAACGGGTCATGGCTTCTACCCCTCCCCCCATAATAATTGGAACATTTACCTAGGTCTCCAATCCTAACGGCTTAAGGAGATGAGTCATGGTCATTCATTATGACTCATTCTAAGAGTTGTTATGTCTCCAAAGACCAAATACCTAAGTATGGACTGATTTACATCATATTACGACTTTAGTCGTAAGTATTGAGGTCTGATAATGACTCGTGAAGCAGAAAAATTTTCTAGTTTATTTCTGCAATCTCCTACCTTGCACACTAAACACACAAGTTACCCTATAATGAAATTAAACACCAAACATGGGTTGCCTCCCACGCAGTGCTTGATTTAATGTCATGGTATGGCATGTATAAGTTGGATACTAATACTTCACTAACCATCCCTATGGGTTTCCTTCCATGCAATGGTGCTAAAATCTTATATCGCCCAAACTTACACCTCTATAAGGTTTCCCATATAGTGCTTCACCCATTGCCCATTCACTTTGAATGGGGCTTCACCATCATGCACCAGCTCAATAGCACCATGTGGGAATACCAAAAATACGGTGAATGGTCTATACCACCTAGAGTCCAATTTGTCAAGAAATAAGCAAAGTCTTGAATTGTACAACAAAACCAGATCATTGGCCTCAAACAACCTTTTCTTAATTTTTTTGTCAGATATGGCTTCATGCTATCTTTGTATATAACTGAACTCTCATAAGAATAAAGTCAAAATTCATCCAACTCTTTCACTTTATTTAACCTCAATGTTGTCGCATCATGCCAATCTAAATTAAGCTTTTTCAACACCCAAAATTCCTTATGCTCAAGTTCAACCGTAAGTGGAATACCTTGTCGTACACAAGCTAATATGGGTAGGAACCTATTAGGGTATTGAAAGTTTTTAGGTAGGCCTACAAATCATCATCAAGAATTCTTGACCAACCAGTCCTATTAGCATTCATAGTCTTCATCAATATGGGCTTGATCTCTCTATTAGAGACCTCAACCTTCCGACTACTCTGAGGATGATAAGGTATTGCTACCTTATACTTCACGCCATATTTTTCAAGTAGGGACTTAAGAAATCGGTTTCAAAAAAAATACCTATTACCACTAATGATCGCACGAGAAGTGCTAAATTAAGAAAAGATATTTTTCTTCAGAAAGGCAATGACATTTCTACCTATATTGTTTGGAAGCTTTATAGACTCCACCTATTGTGAAACATAGTCAACTGCCACTAGTATCTACTTGATTTTATAGGAGATCACAAATGGACCTATAAAGTTAATCCCCCACACATCAAATAGCTCCAACTCCAAGATAGGTGTCATGGGGAGGTCATGGCATCGTGAAATATTGCCTTGATGCTAACATTGGCCATAGGCTTGTGCATAATCATGAGCACCCTTGAAGATCATAGGCCAATGTTACCCACACTGCAAAACTTTATGGGTTATGTTAGTTCAACTATGATGACTCCCAACTAGTGATAAATGACAAGCCTCAACGATTCTCATTATATCTTTCTCAGGAATGCATCTCCGAATAACACCATTTGTACACACTTGGAAAAGATAAGGCTCATCCCAGAAGAACTTCCTCACATACATAAACATCTTGTGTTGCTGGACAAATAGGTCTTCTAGAATAATATCACTTGCCAAATAGTTATCAAGATCAAAAAACTTTAGGATTAAGTCTTAAGATACTACCAAGCCCCGATCATTTGGAAAAGTATCATCTTATCAAGCTCATCCCCTAATTTTAGCATTCGCTCTTCCTAAAGCCTAGACAAGTGATCTGTATCTTGGTTTTCAGTGCTTTTTTATCCTTCACCTCAAAGTCAGATTCCTGAAGGAAGAGAACCCAAAGTATCAGTCTCGACTTTTATAATACCTCGTACTTCTCAAGATTAATTTAGTTCAAAGTACATGAGTATTCCTACCTAAAATTTTTAAAATACTTAGAATTTTTCATTTTAAAGCTTACCAATGCATAGGAAATTTATTCATCTTCCCAACGATATAAAGTTTGCCCAAATCTGATACTCGAGTGAAGAATTAGAGCCATTTTTGTAAGATAGTGTACCAAATTGGCACCCAGCGCATCGCAAAGGCCAGCAAAATGGCAGTTGTCAAATTCTAGTGTTGCTCTACGATAATGGCACATCGCACCATAGACCCAGTTCACAATTATCCTTTTTCTAGTGAAGCCAGTGATTTCACCGTATCGCGATGAGTCCTAAATTTGTATCCAGCGAGGCAATATGATTCCACCACGTCGTGTGACTAGTCATTTTCCCAATTGTCAGTTTTCAGTGACATGGCACGATAGCGCCGCGTCACGCCAAGGGCTCAGGTTAGAAAAATTTTGATGAAAATTAAAGGTTTTGTCTAAGGTTAAACTAGTCTTTTCCCATGAATTTAATACACCCATATATGGGATTTAATCCTTAAAAATATTTTAAACCCATTATTTATTAACTTTTTCCCCAAAATCAACAAGCTCTCTCTCAATTAGCAAACTCTGATATTCAAGAAATCAAGAGAAAATCTCAAGAAACGCGCCAAAAACTCCGAGTACTTATCAATTTAGGTATGTTAGGTGTTCATCTATGGGTTCCTTTCACCCATAGAGTCCAAGAATCTATTTTTAAAACAACGAAAGTTTTAATTTATGACTTACATGCTTAAAATTGGATTGTATTCATTTTCATGACATTTATTAAGTCTAAATCTATGATTAATCATGGTTTCCATGGAATTGAAATAGCATGTATGTTGAATTGCATAATTTTCATATTATAATCGTTGATTTGCAAGTTTAGGCATTGTAGTTACAATGTTTATATGATATCCATGATTATGTGCATCAAGTTATGCTCCCCAAGTGGTTGATAGAATGTCCATGTGAATTAAATGGTGAAATCATCACATGCCAGCATATGTACAAGCTTACGCTTTACATGTGTTTGATAAAATGTCTCTATGAATGAATTATGGACAAGTGTACATTTTTATGTTTCTCAAGATCATGTTATGCTCTACTTTAATTCTATCAAGTCTTGGGGAATTTAATACCTGAAAATCTAGTAGTTTACCCAGAGATACAGTAGTTATAGAATAGCACCAATCATGTCATGATCAGTAGAACTCAGTCAGTTACAGAACTCAGTAGTACTTAGTGAGAGATAGAACTCAGTAAAACTCAGTATCAGTCCATTCTATTTTAGTATAATCAGTTCAGGGTCTATTTAGTTAGGAGTAGGATTCAGCACCGAGTGAATGCAAGGATGGGGGATAACCTGACAGTAGAGGGTGTGATCCTTAGAAGCAGTCCTTGCATTCCAAAACTACGTAGTCAGTGTAGGTTGAGAAATCAACCTGCCAGATAAGGGCTAATGAGTTGTTTTAACCTGCCAGATGAGGGTACCACCATTCTCAGTAGAGTACCTGCCAGATGAGGGTAGTCTGGGTTAGAGGTTTTTGATGTTAGCCTTTTGATAAAAAATCAAAAATTTCACCTATGGATTCTTTTGAATACCTCATGGGTATTGCCAATAATTTCACCCAAAACCTCAATTGGGCATCCCTATTTCTAGGATGATACCCAAGGTAAAGTTAACCTCATAATCACCCTTATGTCTAAGATACTAAAAATTAGAAAACTGTGGCTATAAATTATCTAATTCTTCCAAGGTTCCCACATCGCTCTTTCAAGGATGATGTAGGTTCCAAAAGTTCATCCAAACCCCTCTTTCAAGGATGGTTTGTTCTTTCAAGAGCATGGGATTTTCACCCATCAAACCCATTTGGGTATTTGGGGTTTTCACCCATAAATCCCAACAAATTTAATCAAGCAATAGTAGAACCCATCATTAACAAACTAGAATTTACATAAATACATCACAACCCACACACATTTGCACCCTAATCAATCATAACCCGAAGATGTAGATCTAGCACATCATAAGGATAATGAAAACAAATATACCAAGATTCCCATCAAAGTTATTCATAATAAAAGTAAAGAGAGGAAAAACCACACTTTAGACTCAAATAAATTTTCAATAGACAAAGCCAAATATACACTTTGGAGTTCCTCTAGTTAAATCTTGCCTTAAATTAGTGTAAATTCAAGCTCCAAGCTCCAAGAAATTTCAAAACCCTAAAATAAAGGATGGGTAATATGTAAGATAGAAGATAGGTCTTGAAAAATGAGCTAAAACCCTCTTTTAAGCTACAACTCTATATTTGTCAAAAATTACAAAAATGCCACCTTGCTCTTGATCTGCTTGAGCGGTTTCAAAGCGGATGGAGAGTAGATGTAAAGAAACTCCAAAGTGGATGGCTCTTTTCCTTCACATTTGGCCTCTTGTTGTCTTGAATGGCTTGCTCATCTTTTCTTTTTAATTTTACCTATACAAATGAGCATTAAGTAAGAGATTACTATCAAATCATTGGAAAAATATAATAATTTAGGCTTAAAAGGTGCTAGCAAGTCGTCAAATTGATGACTTATCATCCAACACAATAGTTTTAAATTATTTTTTCATTTATCATAAACATATATAGCTGTTGGTAAGGTAGGACATGTTCCGTAGACTATTGAGGGTATATAGGCCAGGTGGCAGAAAAAAGACTATCTATGTTAAATGGGAAAAGTTGTACTACCAATATAGTATTGATTTACTAATTTAAGTCTGACAAAGTCTAGCTATCCCATTGATGGATGAGAAGTCTTTCCTTTATGGTAAAATATCCTTCAATGTAGAGGATGCGAAGATGAGTCATAAGAAAGTTATTATGGTGTTGATAAAATCTTTCATTTCTGATGTGATTCAACCTAATTGGACGTTAAATGACTTCATTGTGTAAATTTAGAAAGCCTATGATCTTTTCGAGCTTATAGATATTGCCTATCTGTCTTTCTGTACCCAAATCACCCCTTCATGTTAGAACTAGAGTTATCTCACTCTCTTCAAAGGGAGGAATCAAATATTCTCATACGATCTATTCCATTTAATTAATTCCAGATTTAAATATCCAGTCTTTACTATACCTTTGTTTGAGTCTTAAGCTTTAAATCCATCTAGAGTCTTTTACTATAAGTATCAATATCCTATACACATCTGGGTCTTAGTTATTTTCCTTAGATATTAGAACAAATATTGTCTGGTTATTCTTAATTAAATTTTTAGCACAAATTCATCGAGTGTATATTTTCTAAAAACACAACAAAAATATGCCAATATTAGAGTCTTTACTATCATTTTCATCAGTGTCTAGTCTATGTAAATCCTTAACAAAAATGAGCATATCCCCCACTTTCAGTAAAACTCTGTCTAATAAATAAGACTACCTCTACAAAGTAGATGTGTTACCAAATAGAATATTTTTCATATATCTACCTCTACTAAACCCATACTCAACCTTTGTAAAGAAGGCAAGTAATCCGTGGTTGCATAATCCATCAAAAGCCAAGGAAGTTAAGGAATACATTGTTGTGTCAAAACTTGACTAGCACCCTATTCTTGCAACTCGGGAGGAATAGTTCATCACTATCTAGATGATGCTTGATTTTTCATGATAGTGGAAAAGTCAAGGATTTTCCTATATCCAGTTTTGTAATGTCAGAGTTGTGTTGACATATCATGAAAGAAAAGGCAAGCCCATAGTGGAGCATCTTTTCCTTTATCTAGATACAAGATACAACGAGTATAAATATGCAAACTTGGGTACATTTGATATCACCCTGAACATTGAGATAGTCAATGTTGTTATATTTCCCAACTTTAACAAATCGCTCTCTGTCCATATATGATGGAGGACTTAAAGAGTTAGGTCCAAACCCTTGGATCTCCATAAGCTAGAGATTTCATCCGGGCAACTCTTCACTACAAGATAGTTTGTCAGTTCAAAATAATGTTGTGGACCTATCACTTCCAGATGGCGAAAGGTTATGTTACAAAATGTAGATGCCACTAATGAAACCACCCTGTGCACACAAATCCCAAGAAAAATATCCAGAGAAGAACATGTAAAAATTATTTATACTCATAGGTCACAAATAATAAGAAGTTGAGAAACCATCCTCAGCCTCTCTAATCCATTGAACCTATTTTTACCAAAAGGAACAACATTATGTAAGGACCCTTCAAGTCATTTTTTTATAATTTTGCTCATTTTCACTGTTTAAAACTTTCCTATAGCTTCCTCAAGTCATTTATAAAACTGATAGTTTGATTATCGAGCAGTTCATTTAGTTTTTAGAGCCAAATCTCTCTTTTAAAGTCTTCGTTGGTTCAAATTGACTATCAAGAATAAACTTTAATAAATGACCTTGTATGCCAATTTTGACAGTTTCAATAGCTCCAGACCCTTTGTTTAAGTCTCAAGGCTTTTGCACTCATATCGGGTTTATGGCCAAAAGTTAAGAAAAATATTGCATGGTTGTGAGACCTACTTTTGTTGAAATAACCTCAGATGGAAATTTTGACGGAAATATTGAGTCTGAATGTCAAATTTAATAAGGTAGCATAGTTTATTTTTTATATACAATAGTTTGAATGAATCTCGAGGGGTTGGCAGAGATTTGGAAAAATTCCAAGTCTCAGATAGTGCTGGTGCACCGTTTAAGCTCCCTTTTATGCTGCCTAAGTGAAGAGGTCGCAAAAGCGGCCGCCACATCACTTAAGCGACCAGGTAAACCCAGTGGAGTTTCATTTTAGAGAAACTCTTACCACTTAAGTGATACTTATGCAGTTAGCCAAATGTCGCTAAAGTCCACTTAAGCTATATCCGTGTACCTAGGAAGGGTAAAAAAATCCCCTCTTAGACTAATTTTCCCTATTTTTCATCAATTCTCAAGAATATTGAACCATAAAAAGTGGGATAACTTGGGAGAATCATTTGTGGGTGATTTTGGAGCTTTGGTGAATGTTAATTTACGTGTTTCTTCTTTGAATTTAAGGTAAGTTTCCATCAATTTCTTTATATAATCCTCCATCTTTATCCAAAATCCCTAGAATATTGGTAGGTTGATTGTGACACCATTAGATATAAAAATTCACCTATTTTTTAGGGTAAATGTTTCTAGAGCATAGAGGTACATTGTGTTAGTTCTGAAAGAGTAATTCTGCAATAGGCCCCATATAAGATTTGTATGTGCTTTTGAACCCAAAGCAAAAATAGTGAAATATGGGTATCATTATTATCATTTTAATAAGTAGATAATGATTTTTATAGCGTAAAACCTTGTGGAAGCTTCTCAAAAAATAAAATCATTGGTTTAGTGGGTTCTTCGGGCTTTTCTTCGATATTCGGGTAGGCTAGATTTACCCACTTCATAGATTGAGCTATTTCAAAGTATGATGATGATATTATGCTAGATATGAGATAGTAATTAGGTGTTGAAGGTAATATTTACAATATTGGTTTATTTGAACTATTTAGGCTATCTTGAAGGCATAATTTAGGCGTAATGGACTTAGTTGCTCATGTTTTAGGTAGAATTTCTATCCTAGGGCTATTTATGGCTTATTTAACATATATAAGTGGATTTAGATACCTTAGCATAGTCCAAGGTAGAATCTATCTTAAAAAAAGATTTTGGGGATTACAAGTGGGCCCTTCAGGCCCACCTAATGCCCACCTTAGGCCAAGACTTGTTTTAGCTTTTGCAAAGCTCTATAAAATTTTTACGCACTTTGAAATGCTTCTTTTGGGACTTTGAGGATATTAGATACTTAATACTCATGTTTGTTGGTATTTTGGGAGTTGATGCTAATTTTAGGTGAAACTTGGTAGTTTATTGATATTGAGTTTCAGTTCAATTCTTGAAAAATAATGTTGACGATATAAGTTCCAGTTCAAGTCCTGCATTTGATGATCATATTGATAATATGAGTTTTTATTCAAGTATGGCATTTGATAATGTGAGTTTCGGTTCAAGTACTATAAATGATGGTAATGATGATGAGGCTATTGAGTTCCAATTTAAGTCCAGCATTGTGAGTTATTTATGGTATGATACGGTACAGATAGATTCTTGGTTTTGGCATAATAATTTGTAATTTATGGTTATTCAGTTATTCACATTCCTTTGATTGCACCCTCCGGCTAATGGGGCCCCATTGAGTTATTTATTGTTCCACACTTATTGGCTTTTGGGGGGCAATTTAGTAGTTATAATTGTGTAATTATTGGAACTCATGGGGGTTTTACCACACAATGAGGATCCAGGTCCCTTAGATTTAATCACAAGCAATAGAACAGAAAAGAAACTATGAGGTGCAAAAGACAAAGATAGTGTAGGAAAGTAAAGACACAAGATTTTTACATAGAAACCCAATAATATAAAAACCATGGCTTTCCCTCACAAGCACCAAGGAAATCTACTATAATCAACCTCCTGATTATAGTCTAGATTTCATCCTACCTCTAGGCTCCTTTCGCTAGTAGTAACTCTACTGAAAAAACTCATCTTGGTAACTCTACCAAGGACTCTCTCTACTGATTAACTCAAATTAGCAACAAGCTTAAGTAAGTCTACCTAAGTAGCTCTCTCAATAAGAAAACACTACTCTTATAACATGAGTAGTTGTTTTACAAATCAGCATTCAAGAATAGTTTCAATTTATGCTCGCATAAATAGCTATGAACTTGAGCAGCTTTGGAACTGGGTTTTTCCTACCTCAATTCACTCTTTAGAATTGCAAACAATCATTTGATGAACAGGCATCTCTTCCTTTTTATATCTGAGTGATAATTAAGGATGACAGATCATTGGACCAGCTATCCAAGTTAGTACAAAATAGCATCGGTAAGTTTGTTACACAAGAAAATAAAACTTTGTTAATACCGTATGCCAGTTGTACTGCACTTTACACATCTAGGGACCCGGTCTCTTACAGTTTAGCTACTTATCATCAAAACTATATATAGCATTTTTCCCTTTTTCATAATGACAAACTAAACCATACAATTTGATCATCAATGCACATTCATCACATTTAATCAGTAAGATTACCACCTGAAGATGAATGTTCCCCCTATCATCATGCTTCCTTCATCACCAATCATGCAACACAAGGACCTGGTCCCTTGTTGTTATTGTGCAGCAAAAACTCTTCTTCACCTATCATTATGCACCTTTATTTGGTGCATTTGCACACTTCCTCCTGTCTACATGTCATTAAAGTCTGCAACTCAATTCCTGGTCCTGCCTAATCCCTACTACATGAACTCAGTATTCTCACTTTTTGCATCATTAAAAAAGATTAATAGTAAACCAAGACTAATAGTAAGCACAAGTTAGTTAACTCATGGACACTAGGGAAACACTAACATGAAGAACATCTTTAAGATAGAACCAGATAAAAATCCCAAAAGCAGGAACACATTCATGTATTATTTTAATGAAAGAATTGCATATAAAGTTCCATTAAAAAAACCACAGAAGTTGGCGAAAAAGTGAAGGATTGTGAGTGAAGGTTTGGAGACATAAGTTCATTTAAGGACAGAAACCTCATCTTGAGTTCATCACTTTTCTGATTTTGCACCAGCACTCATCGATTTCTACTTTTTCTAGCATTTGTTTTTTATTGTTCTTCTTTTGCAAGCTTTGCTAGGTTTATCATCATGATTTTCTTCTTCTTTGGACCGGGTCCCTCAAAAATCTGGTGTCTTTTAATACATGTTTTTTTTATTTTAGGTTGTTATTTTGTTCGTTGGATCATCCAAACTTACTTTTTCTTTGTCAATGTAGTAATATATTTTAGGAGAAAAAAATCTTAAATGGAAGAGTAAGTGAAGAAAAAGATTTGTCTTTGGATGATTTAGATGTCTGAGTTGAGCAGGGTTCATGGGGTTGATGCAAAGATGAGATTGATTTCAATTTGCATTAGACAAATTTTACAAAGATGGGTAGAGAGAATTTGGGATGTTCTAATAGAACAAGAAGAAGAACATGCACATTCATGATACTAACCTGGGAGATGGGACCAGGTCCTTCTCTTTCTTTGAGTAATTTCTCGCATTTGTGCATACTTAATCTATTTTCTTCTAAGATTTTTCCCATGAGTTTATACCTGCAAAGGTATGATAGTGAGTTAGACTAACGGCTACCTACTTTACCAAGGATACCTATCTCTTGATCATAGCTAATTTTATGGAGAACTGTTGATTCACATGGTAGATTAGGTCATTTTGATCAGGCCTAACCTCAGCCTATTCATAATAAATTATTCCTTATGAAGTGACTTGGTAAATTATCTATTATTTGATCCTCAGTATTGCAGAACTTTATGTAGATTACCCATTTCTCAACATTATCTCTTCGAAAGTGATGCCTTACATCAATGAGCTTAGTCCTTTTATGTTGCACCGTATTCTTTGCAATGTTTAGAGCACTTGTGTTATGACACATTAGAGGGATGGTATTTGAGAAAATACCAAAGTCTTTCAATTGTTGCTTGATCCATAGCAGTTGTGTACAACAAAAAGATACAGCAATATATTCAACTTCAGCAGTAGATAGAGCAACTAAATTTTTCTTCTTTGAACCCCAGTAAATTAAGGATGAACCAAGAAAATGTGCAATTCCTGAAGTGTTTTCTCTATCTACAAAATATCTAGCATAATCAGCATCAGCATAGCCCACTAAGTTAAAACTGTCTACTGATGAATATTATAAGACCAGGTCCTATGTCCCTTTCAGATACCTAAGAATTTTGTTTGCAGCTTTCAGATGGGACTCCTTTGGGCATGTTTAAAATCTATCACACATTCCTACACTTAAAAAAATGTTAGGCCTACTTGTAGTGAGATATATAAAGGATCTAATAATCCCTCTATACATTGTTTCATTCACTAAAGGAACTAACTCATCATTTTCCATTTTTGAGCTGGTTCCAATTCGGGTGTCAATTGGCTTGGTATCTCCCATGTTATACTTCTTTAGTAGCTCCTTGATGTACTTTTCCTGACAAATCATTGTCCCTTGAGAAGTTTTCTTAATCTGGAGAACTAGAAAGAAGCTCAATTCATGCATCATACTCATTTCAAATTCACTTCCCATTAGTTAAGCAAATTCTTCACATAGGGATTTAGAAGTAACTCCAAAGATTATGTCATCAACATATATCTGAACAATTAATAGACTGATACCTCTATTCTTTAAGAATAGAGTATTGCCTATTTTTCCTCTTTTAAAGCCATTTTCTAGGAGAAACTTTGAGTCTCTCTCATACCAGGCCCTTGGTATTTGCGTCAACCCATCTAAAATAGTTTGAATCCCATGTATGCAGCAAATGTAACAAGAATTCTAATTGCGTGTATTCTTACTACAGGGGAAAATTCTCATCATAGTCAATCTTCTTCCTGGTTATAACCTTGATCAACCAACCTTGTCTTATTTATATTGATAGTTCTATCTTTATCTTGCTTATTTCTATACACCCATTTGGTCCCAATAATTATTCTATCAACAGACTTGGGGACCAGATTCTATACTTTTCTTCTTTCAAATTGATGTAGTTCTTCTTGGATTGCCATAGCTGAGAATGCCATAGTATTTCTGGATTAATCTCTATTTAGACTCCTATTTGCAAGGGTGTAGTCAGGTTCTCAAGGGGTGAGAGGAATTGTGTCTGTAATTTTGCATTTTGAGATTGATACCACTGGGACCAGGTCCCTATGAATTTTGGCTGGCTTTCTCTAGTTGTTCTTCTATTGCAGCTAGAAATTTGTTACTAAGTTCTTGGATCGATATTATTGTCATCACTCTCATCTATATCATTGATCCCTCGATCATCATCTTCAGTAACAACATCCCTTTGAATAGGAATGAGTTCTTCTTATTCTGTGTTTTTACTGCCTTCAATGTTCATTTGACATCCTGACTTTTTAAAGATCACATGAATACTTTTTTCAATAGAGTGTTCTTTTATTGAACACTTTTTAGGCCTTGCGAGTTGAGGAGTAACCTGCAAACATATCTTCATCACTCTTGGAATTAAATTTTCCCAATTCTCTTTTCCCATTGTTTAGCACAAAATTTGCATCCAAAAGGTCTAAAATAGTCTATTATAGGCTTTCTATTGAATACAAGCTCATATGGAGTTTTATTCAGAAATGATCTAACTAAACACATTTTAGTTACATAACAAGCAGTATTCATTGCTTCAGCCTAGAAAGTCTTTCAAAGACCACTATCAATTAGCATAGTCCTCACAATCTCTATGAGAGTTCTGTTTTTCATTTAACAACTCCATTTTTTGTGGAGTTTTGGGAGCAAAAAAGTTGTGACTTATTCCATGCTCGGTACAGAATTCATCAACTTGAGAATTCTCAAATTCAGTCCCTTGATCGGACCTAAATTCAGCAATTTCAATTTAGCCTCACTTGAATTTTCTTGGCAAAAGCCACAATAACTCTATATGTTTCATCCTTGGTTCTTATAAACATTGTCCAAGTGAACCTGGAATAGTCATCTACAATAACCAACACATATTTCTTCCCTCCTCTACTTTAGACTTTTATAGGTCCATATAAATCTATGTGAAGTATTTCAAGGGGTCTGGAAATACTGAGTTGCTTCTTCAATTTAAAGGAGGATCTGATCTGTTACCTTTAACACATGCATCACATACTTTATTGTTTGGGAATTTCAGATTTGGCAAGCCATGGACTAGGTCCCTTGTAATCAGCTTATTTAAAAATGAGGAACTCACACGTCCTAATCTTCTGTGCCACAAATTTGCATCTTAACTTTGTACACTTAAACACGTTAATTCCCTATCAACCACAAATTCCAGATCATCTACATACATGTTCTTTATCAATTTGGCTTTGAGAATAATTTTGCTAGATTTCATAACTGATACAGTGCATCCATCAGATGAGAATTTTACCTCATTTCTTCGCATAGATTTGAGATACGCTTAGAAGATTGTACTTTAGCCCATTTACATAGTACACATCTTTTATTACATGATGAAGTGATTTACCAATTTTCCAACACCTTGGATGTAACCCTTTTTACCATTTCAAAAGGAAACACCTCCTCCTTGAAGTGCCTTGAGAGTGAAAAAACAATTAACCCTCTCTGTTATATGCCCAGAAAAGCCACTATCCATAAACTAGTTTTGGTTGTCATTCCCTTTTTCTTTCACATTTTCTTCTCTATCTTTAGTAGTAGCCATTAGAGAGCTACAAGATCCTAAAATTATCCTTTTCTCACCATATTTTATCATGAAACAACCTCCATTCTCCTTATATTTCCTAGATTTATTTGAGGAGTCTTCCCATGCAGCCAACACCTTTTTTGTTATACCTCTATCTGCATCTTTCCTTCTTGGTTTTTTAGGATTTTGATCACTCTTTTTGCTAAGCTAACCAGTCCTTTTTATAGCTCTAATAATCTTCATTGCCATAAGTGAAACTTCAATGTTTTCTTCGCCTAGGTTAGATTCTAGATCCTTCAAGGTTAGCAATCTCATCCTTCTTGCTTCTTTTCTTTACACCCCTAGTTCTGTTATAGAAGCCACGATGACCAGAACACTCTAGGTATAAACCTTTTAGAATGATCCTTCTCTGATACCAATTGTTGGGACCCTTAGGGGTTGCACCACTCAGTAGAGGACCAGGTCCCTTAGAGTCAATCACAAGGTCTAGAACAAAAAAACAACTATAAGGTGCAAAAGCCAAAGGTAGTGCAGGAAAGTAAGAACATAAGATTTTTATGTGGAAACACAAGAATGGAAAAAACATGGCTTGCCCTCACAAGCACCAAGGAAATCCACTATAATCAACCTCCTGATTACGGTCTAGATTTTAGCCTACCTCTGTGCTCTTTTTGCTAGTAGTAACTCTACTACAAGCTCATCTTGGTAACTCTACTAAGGACTCTCTCCACTGATTAACTCTACTCAGCAACAAGCTTAGGTAACTCTACCTAATCAACTCTCTCAATAAGAAAACACTACTCTTATAACATGAGTAGTTTTTTTACTAACCAATACTCAAGAATATTTTCAATTTAAGCTCACATAAACTGCTAAGAACTTGAGCAGTTTTGGAAATGGGTTTTATTATCTCACTTCACTCTTTAGAATTGGAAAAAACCATTTAATGAAGAGGAGTCTCTTCCTTTTTATAGATGAGTAATGATTAGGGCTGAAAGATCATTAGACCAGCTGTCCAAGTCAGCACAAAATAGCACCTACCAATTTGTTACACAAGAGGACAAAACTATATAGATGTCATGTTCCAACTATACTATACTTTGCATTTCCAGTAACCTGGTCCCTTACAGTTTAGTTACTTAGCATCAAAACTACATATAGCAATTTTCCCTTTTTTGGATGATGGCAAACCAAAACATACAATTTGAGCATCAGTCCATATTCATCATACTTAATTGGGGTGATTACCATCTGCAGATGAATGTTTTCCCTATCATCATGTTTTTTCATCACCAATCATGCAACATAGGGACATAGTCCCTTGTTGTCATTTTATAGCAAAAACTTTTTTCCCCTTGTCATTATGCACCTTTATTTGGTGCATTTGCATACTTCCCCCCATCAATATGCCATTGAAGTCTGTAACTTAATTCTTGATCCCTACGACATGAACTCAATGATATTTATGTTACTATTCTAGATTTCTTTATTTATTTATACATAATAGTGTTAGAGCTTATTTCTAGGTTTATCCTTTTTCCTTGACTCGTATTATTTACCTCACATTTTATCATATTTATATCATGATTTAGATCAGCCGATCAATGATGCCTATTGAGTACCTATGGTTTTGGTAGTAACACTATACTTTTGTCCTTTTTTGGTGTAAATTTGAGTACTATTCGCAGTTACTGATGTGACAATCATGCTCAGTTGGATTTTTGAGATAAGGTGCGCTCACAAAGTTGGAGTTGGCCCTTTTTCCTCTAGTATCTATGTCTAGTGTTTCATTATTTAAGATAAATTGTATTTGACTATTATAGTACTTATATTCTATTTGTAGTAGCTCTTGTATCGACACTAATAGGTCATAAAATGATGGTTGATCTTTTATCTTTCTATTAGACTATTTTAACTGTCTTATGTTACTATTAGCGTTTAATGGTTGATTTTTGGTCTTCTAGGCCATTTCCTACTAAATTAGCCCAGTGCTTATAGCTGTGGGCTACTACTATTTGGCTTACCTACTGGAGGGGTAAGTAGGTACACCATGACTCATAAATTGGGTTATGAAAAAATGAAATCAGAGCCTAGGTTCATGGGTATTGTTGTTACAAGAGCAAGTGTCTAGTAGAGTCACGAGGATCAAAAAAATGACATTTGTTTCTTATATTTAAGAGGCTATAGGACATTCTTAGGAATTCTTCACTGTTTTCACTCACTTCATGCTATGTTTCTAAGTTGGTTTCTGAGAAATTTCTTTGCTTTCACTCTTTTGTAGATGATTCAGACACATGTTACCGCTATACGAGCAGAGGATCCTGAGATCGATCCTAGGGATGTTATTGCTATTTTTGGATGACCTAGAGATTATGGAAAGCCTAAAGATGTGCCCACAACTAGGGACCAGGATAGGGGGCCTTTCCAGACCCTATTCCTACCCTTGAGCCAAAGGTTTTTCTATCCCATTTAGTAATAGGCCAGGGATAAGAACTGACTCCATCGAGGTTTAGTTATTACTCAGTGCTCAAGGATGCTTTAGTTTATCTCTTAGAATTATTTGGTGGTGCATAATTTACAAATCATAAGGGTACTGAGATAGGGGCACAGCCTATATCTGTGACTTCCAAAGCTCAGGTCCCTCCTAAGCCTATAGTTACCCAACCTGCTATATCTATTGAGGAGCAAATGTTATTGGGTAAATTCTTGAGAATGGCTCCGCCTAGGTTTTTTGGTGCCTGGGTGAGGATGCATATGAGTTGTTGATTACTTTTGAGGATAAGCTCCATAATTTAGGCCTATTTAAGACTAGTGGTATGGATTACACTACTTTTTAGTTGGACATCCCAACTCCTTATTAGTTGAAGGGTTATCCTTTTTCCAGTTCAGATGGATCTCCTCTGTTAACATAGATTCAATTCTATGAGATCTTCATAGAGAAATATATGTCTTATAGTCTTAGATATATATGCCTCACAGTCTTAGATATCATTTGAGAGATCAGTTCTCAAGGTTGGAGTAGGGTTTCATGACTATTCTGGTAAATGAGGCTTGATTTCATGAGTTCGTAGGCATACTTCTTCTATTCTGACTATTGAGTATGAGAGAGTTCATTGATTTTTTTGATATTGATACATTCTCTTTGTATGTCTACATAAAGTTTGGTTGTTGTGGGTAGATCTTTTGCTGAGGTTTCTGATCATGCTTAGTTTATGGAGGAGATACATTGCAAGGCCTAAGAGGGCAGTGATAAGAGGCCATGGTAATGTGGTAGTTTCAATGGGAGCTATTCTATATCATGTTTCAGAGGTAGTGGTTCTTAAGATAGGTAGCCTCTAGATCAGTCGTATCAATATTAGGGTTAATCTAGTAGGCCTATTTAGGATAAATTTCAAATTACTAATAAAGGTTAGTTTAGTTTTAAAGATCATCCTGGCCAAGGTAGTGGTTAATCTATAAGGGGTTCATCTTCTGGCTATTCAAATCATGGTGGTTATCTTGTGTCAACCAGATCTTTTGGTTTTGGTACAGTTCTTGGGGCATGTTATGGTTTTAGATCTTTTAGACATTTCTCGAGAGAATGCCCCAGTTATAAAGTGATTATTCCTTTATTTTTGAGTATTTCTCTGATTAAGACAGTATATCCCCTAGCTAGAGAAAGTATACATGGTCGTAGGGATAGTTCCTAGGATGCTCATAGAGGTTTTAAGGAAAGTAGGATAGAAGATCGATCAAGATCCCAGCCAAGTGGAAGGCGTGGCCAGTTGTATATTGTACCTACTAGATTTGAGGTTGAGTCTTTAGATGTTGTTATCACCGGTACAATCTTTGTGTGCCATAAGTTGATTTTTGCTTTATTTGATCTGGGATCCACTTATTCTTTTGTGTCAACTTATTATGCCCCACAATTAGAGTTATCTTGGGATTTATTATCTATTCCATTATATGTATCTACTCCCCTTGGTATTTTTTATTAGTAGATCTAGTTTTCAGATCATGTGTTATGATTGTGCAAGATTTAATACTCATGCTGATCTTATGATATTAGAAATGGTAGATTCTGATGTGATTTTGGGTATGGATTGGTTATCCCACTATCATACAATCCTAGATTATTTTGCCAAGAGCACTACCTTGGCCATACCCGACATACCCCTAGTTATATGGCGGGGAGCGGTTAACCGCAAACCAACGAGAATTATTTCTTATATTCGGGAATATAGACTTATTTTGAGGGGTTACGAGTCTTATCTCTCTTATATTCATGATGTTAGGGTGGAGAATCTATTGCTTTACTCTATTCCTATAGTTTGTAAGTTTCCTAATGTTTTCCCTATCGATCTACCTATTCTTCCACCTAAGAATAATATTGAGTTTGTTATTGATCCTAAGCCGAGCACCTAACATATTTCTATGGCACCTTACCATATGGCTCCTACAAAGCTGAAGGAGCAAGATTCTCAGATTTAGGACCTTTTTATTTAGAGTTTCATTAGACCGATTGTGTCTTGTTGGGGAGTTCTTATGTTGTTTATGAAGAAGAAAGATGGTTCCATACATATGTGTATTGATTGTATGTAGCTTAGTAAGGTGGCAGTGAAGAAATGATATCATATTCCTTACATTGATGATTTGTTTGACCAGCTTCAGGGTGCAGCGGTGTTTTCTAAGATTGACTTGAGGTCCGATTACTGTCAGTTGAGGATTCAGGCTAAGGATATCCCCAAGACAGCCTTTAGTACTCGTTATAGTCATTATAAGTTCCTGGTGATTTCTTTTGGGTTGACCAACACCCCAACTACATTTATAGATTTGATGAACTATGTGTTCAGTTGTTATTTAGATTCCTTTGTGATTGTGTTTATTGATGACATCTATATGTACGCAAGGAGTAGAGAGGAGCATATGTAGAATTTAAGGATTGTGCTTGAGACTTTGAGAGATCATATGTTTTTTGCCAAATTCTCTAAGTGTAATTTTTGGCTTGAGTCGGTAATATTCCTTAGGCATGTGGTGTCAAACGATGGATTTATGAAAGACCCAGTGAAGATTAAGGTTATTTGTGATTGGGTCAGTCCTACATCTTTGCCTGAGGTTCGTAGCTTCATTGGTTTGGTTGTTTACTTTAGATGGTTAGTTGAGAGTTTTGCTATTATTACAATGCTAATGACTAGATTGACTAAGAAAGAGGTTCCTTTTTTACGGTCTAAGGAGTGTTAGTCAAGCTTTGGAAAGCTCAAAGGATTTTTTACTTCCTCTCCTATTTTATCTCTTCCTATTGAGAGTAAGGCATTCACCGTGTATTATGATGATTCTAGTGATGGTTTATGTTGTGTGTTGATGCAATAGGGTCATGTTATTACTTATGCATCAAGACAACTGAAGGTGCACGAGCACAACTACCTCATTCATGATTTGGAGTTGGAGGCTGTAGTTTTTGTGCTTAAGATTTTGATACACTATTTTTATGGCGTGCATTGTGGGATCTTCAAGGATTATCGTAGCCTTCAGTAGCTTATGACCCAAAGAGATCTTAATTCTAGGAAGCATATATGGATGGAGTTTCTTAAGGATTATGACATCTCTATTTTGTATTATCTGATTAAGGAGAACATGGTAACGCTCACCTTGAGTCTAAAGGTGGCGAGTATGGGTAGCTTGTCATGTATTTTAGTTACTTAGAGGCCATTGGCATGGGACATTCAGTCTTTATCTAACTTGATAGTGTGACTTGATATTTCAGACCCTAGGAGGATTTTTACTAGAGTTGAAATGAGATCTTTTCTATTTGAGCAAATTCAGAGTCGTCAATTTGAGGATAAGAGATTCTACATCTTTCGTGATCAGGTGTTGAGTGGTGAGTCCAAGAGGGCTACCATAGATTTTAAGGACCTTTTGAGATTGATAGTTGCATTTGTGCTATAAGGGTTGATGACTTGATTAAGTTAATACTGCATGAAACTCACAACTCTAGATATTTTATTCACCATGGTACAGATAAGACGTATAGAGATTTGAGGTAGCATTATTGGTGGATTGGAATAAAGAGAGATATGGTAGACTTTATAGCTCATTGCCTATATTGTCAGTAGGTAAAGGTCGAGTATCAGATACCTAATGGCTTAATTTAGAGTTTATCCATACTTGAGTGGAAGTAAGAGTGGATTCCATGGAATTTGTAGTGATTTTCCTTGCACCTCCCATGGTCCTGATGGTATTTAGGTCATTGTAGATCGGTTGACCAAGTTGGCATATTTCATTCATATTCAAATATCCTTTAGTGTCGAGAGGCTAGCCTGTATGTATATTTATGAGATATTCTATTTGCATGGGTGCCCTTATCTATCATTTTAGACCGGGGTTCACTGTTCACATCTAGCTTTTAAAGAGTTTTTTCATGAGGAGTTGGGTACTCAGGTGGATCTTAGTACAGCCTTCCATTCTCAGACTAATGGGCAGTCAGAGCAGATTATTCAGGTTCTTAAGAATATGCTCTGAGCCTATGGTATGGATTTTGGAGGTCAGCAGGAGCAACACTTAGCATTGGCAGAGTTCACACATAATAATAGCTATACTCGAGTATTGAGATGGCGCCTTTTGAGGCTTCATACGGTAGGCGATAATGTTCTTCTATTGGTTGGTTTGAGACCTCTGAGATTTGACCCCTATAGTACTAACTTGTTGTAGGAGTCATTGCATAGGGTCAGGGTGATTAATGATAGGTTGAGGTTATCTTAGAGTAGGGAGAAGGCTTATTTTAGCCATAGACTTTTTGCCTTGAGATTTGGAGTTGGTGATTGGGTATTTCTTCATGTATCGCCCATGAAGGGTATGATAAGGTTTCGGAGGAAAGGTAAGATCAGCTCCAGATATATTGGACCCTTTGAGATTCTTCTCACAGTTGGTGAGGTTTCCACTTGGCAAGTCCCCGACAATGGTACCAAAAACTTTTTCCATCCAAGCGCACACATAAGTGTACATGGTCTAACCAAGTAATATAGTGACCTTATAAAAGCCAAGTATCTATCTCTTAGGGACTTGTTTTAAACAACTATCCCATTCTCGTCTCACTCTAAGGATTTAACAAGTGCAAAGTAACCCAAAAATGTTTGAGAGTTATAAATTACGAATAAAAGTAAACAATGCGGTAAAGTAAAGTTCTTGAACAACAATGGGTTGAAACCCAAGGCTAAGGCATTGCAAACAATCCTACTTAGCTATGTAACTTTGTTGGTCCAGTTAATTATCTTAGTTGTTGGTTCATGGGGTTCATATCATGATCATGATCTCTCAAACCTCTAATCAACTATTTAACTTAGCCTCACAACTACATTGTTAAGTAGGGATGCAAATACAAAGTTAAATGCATTTGTATTCATTCCCATCTACGAACAAATTGGTCAAATTAGTTATATTCCTATCCTAAATTCAAATCATAACTTCAATTTCATGAATGATTACAATCCAGTCCTATATATTCCACATTCTATTCTATTGTTCCTCCTTCTGGGCTCCCGATAGAATTATAGATTTATCGTATGGGTCATAAATCCATAGAATAGAAAATAACTAGAATATATAAAAGAACAACAATGATAATAACAATAACCAACTCTATTAACAAGCATAAGTATTCATGTTCTTGGCCTTAACCCTAGATGAGCGTGTTTAATGACTCATGGACTTACAAAAAATCAAAGTAATGAAATCCATGTCAAAATCCAAAAGTAAACTAAGGTAAAGGAATAAAAACCTTAATTGAATCCTCCTCAATCGTGCTTTAGTACCCCAAAGGCGTCCAAAGGTGTTTACAAAAGAATAGAAATGTCCTATTTATACTAGGACCAAGTTGCCGATTTTGGCCTAGCCTCCGTGCTACGCCCTTATTGCACTGACTAGGTAGCGTGGCATGCCAATAACATGGATTCTTACTGGAATGGCCATCCTAAAATTCAACCAATGGCGTCTCACGCCCTTATAGCGGTGCCTAGATGGCGTGGCACGCCAATAAATCCACAAATTCTAGATTTTGTCATCATGTACTCCATGCGTTTGCCGTTTGATTACTTGCTTTACGGTTGATATTAATCTTCAATAACAGCTATTAATTCCTAAAAATATCAACTTTATCATCTCACCAAGATTCATATGTCAGAAAACACCACGAATTAGAGCTCCCAATACCATAGAATCAAGCAAGACAAACTAGAATAGTACATAGCTCAAGCTAAGAGTAGTAGTTTTGTCACTTAAATTCTAATTCACATTTTGATTCCAACTTTTAGTTGAACACACCTCAAACATTCTAAACACATAAATTAACACCTATATGCTCATTGATACATATATTAATTCATTACGCACACAAGAAGTCCACAAAAATAAGCTAATTAAGGCTAGATTACAACACTTAGGTGCATTGATCCACCTAAATCATCACCCCACACTTAAAAAAGCCTTTTTCATCCTTGAAAACCTCTTCACCTTAAGCATCATATCAAGTAATACTTCAACATTACCACTATAATCACGCTACTCAAGCTAGCACTACAATGACTACCCAACTAGAAAGTTTCATACTCAAGCATGTTGTATGCACTTTAAAATTCATGAACATTACTTCAAAACAGCCTAACCAAAATAATTAATTCACCAAGTTGTCAAACTCATACTTTTACTCAATTAAATATAACTTATAAGTCACCTAATTATCATCAAACATGTGCCCTTACCACAAGAGAGTTACCTATAATCGCTCACATAGATGCAATTTATCAGAGGAATGGGTGTAAGAATAAAATTATACTCACTATTACAAAAAATTAATGAGATACATAAGATTAACCATAGGCTTTGCCTTATCTTTGTGCTCTACTAATATTAGAAAGTTAAAGCTTAAGATAAAATAATACTTTACGGGTTGTGATGTGGGCTAAGGGATGGAACTATTCTGGCAAGTAATAGTGACTATCTTCCCTAAGCGATTTAACAAAACACATTGTACATTGAACTCTTCTCAAAAAAAACAAATTTTAACCCATCTACCTTCACACATCTCTTATGTTTTGACCTATCTCATTAAGCTAGTTCACATAGATTGAAAGAAGTGAATATTCTTAATCAACACATGATTTAATTTTTCTCTGTTCATTACCTTACCCCTAACCACTTTACATAAACTTTTTCAACACCACTAGCTACTACTTTAGGGATTCATATTCACCTTTTTCCTTCTTAAGTTCACACTCTTTCACCATATTAATATTCACCTAAAGTGTTTAGGAGTCTTGGATCAAATTAAGTTTAGTCAAAGAAAGGATTAGTCAACATATGAGGCTGCCAAGAGAATAAGCAAAGTCTTAACAGGGTTAACTAAGATTATGCACAAGGTTAGATACAAAGAGGGTATGAAATATGGCTATCAAAGAAGTTCCTATATCATCTCCTAAACCGACAATCTTCATTTCACTTTACTCACACACCATGGAAGTTCTAGACATCCAAATGCAACAAGGAGTATACAAACAATCTCATGCACACGTGGCATATGCTCATCTCTAGTAGGATCATTATAGACTCTAGACCAAGAAACAAAAATAAATTCAAAATAAACATAAGAATGCACAAGAGTAATAAAAATGAGCCTAAGTGTCTCAAAAGTAGTCATTCAACATAATCAACAATCTCTTTCGTAAATAAAACTATTTGCAATATGTAATCATGCATAGCAACTAGAAAGAATATTTCACTTATTCCTAACACAAAAATTCAAGATTTACCTCTAAATAAATGATATTGGGTTCAAAGGGTGCCCTCGTGAAAATAAAATTAAAAAGAACAACTACGATGTGGGTGAAGTATGCACCAGCTAGACTGACACTACAACAAAAAACAAATTAAAACCTATAGAAATACTTTATCCAAAACCATGGGAATTTTCCCTACCCCACACTTATAAACATACTTTGTCCCCAAAGTTTAATTAAAAGTAAAGATATAAATACTCTATAAGGCCTCTGGGCCTAGCTAGTAGAATCTTTAAATATCAATGAGGTTGGGTGGACCCCACACCCAGTCTTTTCCATGTTCCTTAGCTCATATTTCCAATACTTAGACTTTTCTTCAACCTTTGAATGAAAACATAAACAAAAACTACGTGAAGTAAAACCAAACTATGAAAATAAAATACCTACCATAAATTTGATTGCCTCCCAAGTAGCACCTGATTTAGTGTCGTCGCACGTCCCATATCACTACATTAACTATTTTTCCTTATATTCTTCCTTCTACTCGAAGGCCATCTTCTTACTCTTTTCTTGTCTTTTGAGTGTGCACTCTCAAGTTCATCATCTTTTTTCAACATTTATCTTTTCATACTCTTATTTCAACTTCTCTATTTTAGGCTTTAATGGTTGCTAGGGCAACTCTATGAGACTTTTCAAAGAGGTCATTGGTGGTTTGGACTCCACCACCTCACATCCATCCACTTCCATAGTTGTGATCATGCATAAGTCCTTATAATGAAAAGGTGGATTGAGTGGTTTGTAGATTTTGAAGACCATATATTCATCATCTAATCTTATTTCGATAGTTTTCCCTCTCACATCAATTAGTTCTCATCCTATCGCAAAGAGTAGATGTCCCAATATGATCAGCATATTGTTATCTACATAATAATCAAGCACAATAAATTCAGTAGGAATAATGTACTTACCAACCTTAATGAGCATATCCTCTATAATTCCTTTGGGTTGAACTCTGGTCCTATCTGCCATTTGGAGAAACACAAAGCATAACCCCAGCTTCCCCAAACCAAGAGTATTAAACACAAATAGAGGCATCAAGCTTATACTTAACCCTAAATCATATAAGACATAGACCATATCACCATCACCAATCTATATGGGGAGGGTGAAACCCCCTAGGCCCTTTAATTTTTTAGGAATCACTCTTAACACCTCTGAATTGCACTTTCAGTAAGTACCACCATATCAATGTCCTGCAGCTTTCTTTTGTTAGTCACTGCATTCTTTATGTACTTAGCATACTTAGTCATCACTTGTAAAATATCTAACAAAGAAAGATTAAAGTGAAGTTCTCTGAACGTGTCAAAGAACTTCTTTAATCAAGCATTCTCCTTGACCTTCTAAATCCTCTGAGGGAATGGTGGTGATGGTTTTTTAGAAATATGCTCAGCAGCCTTTGTTTAGGGGTACTCAAATTTCCCCAAATTTTCAGCATCATCAATTTTAGCTTGCTTCTTCTCTACCTGCTGTTGGACTAACTCTACATTAACCTTCTTATTTATCTTAGGAGGCCTATCAATAAGATCTATCCCACTTTGCAAGGTGATTTCCATAACTTGCTTTGGAATTTTATTATCACTTGGCAATCCACTTTGAAATTTGGTATTCTGTGCCTGAGCTCACAGCCCCAACTATGTCTCCGGCTTCTTTTGTGTAATTTGTTGATTTTTAATTTCAGCAACCATCTTTTCTTGGTTGGCTAGGATCTTCTTCAAGTTCTCCTCTATGTTACTAGTCTGTGCTGTACCACATCTGAAATTACTGATTTTGATTGTTTCCTAATGCATAATTGGGTTGACTGTTCCACTTATTGTAGTAGGTGTTACCATAATTTGTCTTTTATTTATTGCCTACAATGTTCACAAACTGTGAATTTGCTTCACAAAAGTCTATAGAGTGACCACTGTTGCCACAGATCCCAAACCAAGGTGGGGTCTGTTGAATTACATTTTCCTGCGCCTAAGATTGATTCACACCCAATTTGCTAAATTTTGTAATCATTTGACTCTGAAGAATAGACAATTGGGCTTCTAAGGTTGTGACACTATCAACTTCTATCATCCCTGTAGGCTATTTCACTGCAGCTCTAGATATGTCATCATGCTAGTCAGGATTACCTTGTACAGTTTGGTTAAGTAATGTATATATCTCTTTATATGTTTTCTCCAATGTTTGACCACCTAAAGCTGAATCTAGCCAAATCTTTGTATTATGGTCAAGAGATTTTACAAAACTGTGAGTTAATACCTTATTGCACTATTAGTGATGTGGGCAGTCCCTGAGAATGGATTTAAACCTCTCACAAAAATAATAAAAGTTCTCCTCCAGCTTCTGCTTGAAGATCAAAATTTTATTTTAACCTTGCAGTCTTGTCGAATGGGAAGAAATGGATGAGGAATTTTTAAGCTAAGTCACCCATGTAGTGATGGAACTAGCTAGCTCTCCATTTAATAACTTCTTTGCTTCCCCAAAATTTAAAAAGGGGAAGAGTGTGAGCCTTACATAATCAGTAGAGACTCTAGTAGGGATGAATGTGTCACTGATCTCTAAGTAATTCTATAAGTGAACCTATAGATCTTCATATGACAAGCCAGTAAACTGCTTGTTGTAGTGTAAAAGTTGCACCATGTTCTGCTTCAGTTCAAATCTACCTCTGGGTGTGGTTCTTTGGATGGTAGAGGTAACACTATTTGTAAGTAGGATTACCACTTCACGTACTATCCTATGGGTTGGTGGATCTTCAACGATAGGTGTAGGAATAGCTTATTCTTATTGAATTTGACGTATCCAGTATAGAATAACTGCTTCTCTCCTTAATTAGTGTAAGAATTACTCAGGTTTAAGATATGGGCAACTAACTCCCTGTCCATTACCAGCTTACTAGCTTCACAAACCTATGCCTAAAAATTCAAAAGCTAAGATCAACTAATTAGCACTTAAGAAGTCAAAAAGCAAAACTAAATCTAAGACAATTTCCACTTTACAAGTCTCCGGCAGCTGTGCCAAAAACACATTGTACCCAAGTGCACACACAAGTGTACGTGGTCCACCCAAGTAATATAGTGGCCTTAAGAATGTCAAGTATCGATCCCTCAAGGACTTGTGTTAAACAACTATCAAATTCTCATCTTACTATAAAGATTTCATACGTGTCAAGTAACCCAAAAATGTTTTAGAGTTGTAAATTACGAATAAAAGTAATAATGCAGTAAAGTATAGTTCTTGAACAGTAATAGGAAGAAACCTAGGGCTAAGGCACTGCGAACAATCCTACTTGGCTATATAAATTTGTAGATTAAGTTAATTATCTTGGTTGTTGGTTCACGGGATTCATAGCATGACCATGGTCGCTCGAACCTCTAATCAACTATCTAACTTAGCCTCAAAACTACATCGTTGAGTAGGGATGCAAGTACTAAGTTAAAAGGCATTTCTATTTCTTCTTATCTAAGGACCAAATAGGGTAAATTAGGTATATTCATATCCTAAATGCAAATCATAACTTCAATTAATGAATGATTACAATATTATCCTATATATTACATGTTCTATTTAATCATTCCTCCTTCTGAGCTCTCGATAAAATTATATATTTATCATATGGGTCGTGAATCCCTAGAATAGTTAATAACAAGAATATATAATCAACCAACAATGATAATAACTGAATCTAACTCAATTAACAATCATAAGTATTCATCTTCTTGGCCTTAACCCTAAATGAGGGTGTTTAGCCACTCATGGACTTACAAAGAATCAAAGTAATGAAATCCATGTAGAAATTCAAAATCAAATTAAGGTAGAGGAATAAAACCATAATTGAATCATTCTCAATTGTGTTTAAATTACCCAAAGTTTTCCTAAGGTGTTTACAAAAGAATAGAAGTGTCTTATTTATACTAGGACTAAGTTGCCCATTTTGGCCTAGCCTTCGTGCCACGCCCCTATCGCACTGCATAGGCAGCATGGCATACCAATAACATAGAGGATTAATAGAATGGGCATCCTAAATTGCACAAATATGTGTGGCATTCCCTTATAGAAATATCTATAGGATGTGGCATGCAAATAAACCCACAAATTCCAGATTTTTTTATCATGTACTCCATCTGTTTGGCCATTGATTCCTTGCTTCATGGTTGATCTTCCACTTCAATAACTTCTTGTAATTCCTCCCAATATCAAGTTAATAATCTCACAAAGTTTCCTAAATCATCAAAAATCATGAATTAGAGCTCACAACATCATAGTATCAAGCAAGACAAACTAGAATAGTACATAGCTCAAGCTAAGAGTTCTAGTTTTCTCATTTAAATTCTAATTGCACATTTTGATTATAACTTTGATTTTAACAAACCTAAAACATTATAAACACATAAATTAACACTTATATTCTCATTTATACATAAATTAACTCACTACTCACATAAAATGTCCTCTGAACTAAGCTAATTACAGCTAGATGACAATACTTAGGTGCATAAATCCACCTAAGATCACTCCCTCATATCCAAAATTCTCCATTTGACCAATTATTTTGATTTACATCATATCCACCAAGAACAACATCGAAATATGGTTGGTATGAGATTTAAGCATCTTCATGTCTAAATTTGCATTTTTCTTGACATTCTCACCTCAAAATGAACTAGAGCCTTCACAAAGTTTTGGTTGGCTTTTTCATGCAACTCTAGTATCACTTCTTCAATTTTAACATCCTTTATTATTTTTGTCTGGATTGGTTGAAAAATCACTGAGAATACTTCAAAATCAATCTCACCCATGTCTTCATTGTAAACTATCTCATCACAACTACTCATGACCAATTTCTATTAAACACCAAATGCATCAATTTTTACATTTAGTTAGGAATCCAATTCTCAAGTAGCCATTTTAGTTTAAGTCCACACTTGACATCACTTAACGTGCACTTTGAGGGATTCATCCATGATAGAAAATTCTATTAAGTTGACCCTCGTGGATTTAACTTTGTTGAGCTTGATTCAATAGCAACTCTTGACTTAAAATTTCTTCCTTGTCAATCTGCTCTTTATTTTGGGACTTGATCACCTCTTGTAAAAGTGCATCCATGGAAAATCACAACTTCATCATGACCATGTTGGATTAGGTCCCACCATTTATAAAATACCTTAATACCTTTAGTAGAAATTTTATGGTCAATCACTATACTCTTTTTCTCCATGTGTGATATTTCACCAAATTTTATGTAAGGTTTGCCAACTAGCATCTTCTCAACACATTGCCAAATAGGCCAATCACCCCTCAAATGCATCACCCAACATTGAGAAATCATCCATAAGCACACCAATAGTTTTCTCAACTACATCAGCAAAATAGACATCATACACTGTTGAATTATAGTTGCTATCATACATAACCCTAAGGGCATCCTCTTGAATATAAAGGTCCTATATGGACTAATGAAATAATCTTATTCTCTTAGAACATTAGATAAATAAAGATCTAATTGTACCCTAAATAACTATCAAGAAAACAATAACATCCTCTACCTGTATGATAGTCTAATATTTGATCCATAAAAAGAATCAAGAAGTATCTTTCAAAGTACATTCATTCAGATTTATATAGTCCATGCACACACACCATCTCATGAATGATCATAATGGAATATATCATTTTTATCATTACGGACTACCATAATCCTATATTTATTCAGTAAACATTGAATACGGCTTACCTACTTGCTATCTATGATGAAGTAAACCATGCATGCATCCATCCACTTAACAATCTACTTCTCCATAACCTCTTGCTTAGGTAAATTCAACCTACACTAATGATCAATACTAGGAATACAATCAAGCTCAAGTTGTATTTAATGAGCGTAAATATCAAGAGAGGTCCTAATGATATCAGTCATGGTCCAAGTAATTTCTCTCCTAAACCACTTCAAAAGAGACATATGATCTTCCATTTTAAATTTAAGTAAATAATCTAGAATAATTAGTGAAGATGCATGGTTATCCCCAAAAAAGTAAATCGATGGTGAGAGGGAAGAGCCCTAAACTCCAAAACTAGAGGCTCCTTAATTGAAGGTCTGGAAGGTGGAGTCTCATGATTCTTTAAATCAACATATAAATTCTTTAGTCCTTAAGAATAAGATCCCATACAAGCAAGGTAGAAACTATCTCATTGTAATCATCATTGTCATCCCTATCAAAATTCATGATGACTATGGCCAATGTCTCAATAATAAATTTCTCCTTAATAGGTGACTTAGGAAATTTCTCGCCAATCACATTAGTTATAGGCATAATTCTCATCATACTTGGTTGTTTCATCAATCTACACACATTAAACACTAGATCTTCATTGTTCAATTGGAACTTCAATCCACAACTTTTAATATCAAGAAGGAATCATCTATTTTCTAAGAATGATCATCACAAAATAATGGGAACTTCAACACAGTCCAAGATTACAAAGTTAGTAGGAAAAATAAAGGTCTTAATCTTTACTAAATATTATATAGTATGCCTATTAGAATCTTAACAATGTGATCCACCATTAGTAGCCTGAAAAACGTTGGTTTGGGGACTCTTAAGCCTAATTCTTTATACATAACAAGTGACACCTGATTAATGATTGCACTAATATTACATAATGCCTTCACAAAGTTGAATGCCTAAATAGTTTAAGAAATATTAAAAGTACCAAAATCCTTTTTTTGCAAAAAATAATGTGGAAATATTTCACTATAGTGGTGAAAAATATTTAATGACTCAAAGGTCATAGTTATATTCTTTGTAATTATATCCATCATAAACTTAGCATAACAAAGCATTTTCTCAACTCATTCCACCAATGGGATGTTCACGAACAACTATTTCAATATAAATATAAACTTGTGCAACTAGTCATCTTTCTCCTGCTTCTTCAAGCACTATAGGACAGGAGGGGGAGGTCTTAGAATGGGGAGTCAATATTTTAGGACCTCTTTTTCCTTCCCCTTATCAACACTTGTCTCTTTTGCATTAACTAGAGACTACTTAGCTTTTTTGGCCCTTATCAACCATAATTTTCTCATCACAATTGGTCTTAGCTCAAGACTATTTTCTATAACAACCTCATCATCATCATCAATAACATATGGCTTAGCTTTTTATTCTCCTTTTTATGCTCCTAGTAGTGAATGACATATAATGACTATTATTTCTTTGGTTTGGCACAATATCACTAGGCAAATTATAGTTCTTCCTTTATTGTAATGATGTAGAAATCTGTACTATTTTCTACTCTAACTGCTTCATAGAGATGGAATGAGAATCAGCTATTTGAGTCATATTATAAATATCATTGTAGATTTCCTTAATCCCAACATTAGTGGATTCAATCTGTTGCAGCATTTTTATCATCATGTCATGTAACCTATAACCACTCATATCACGTTTGATATCGACCCTTTGTAGGGAAATAGAGATCATTTTTCTTATTTTTATAACCCTCTTTATTCCTCTAATTAGCTTGATCTCTATCTCAACTTCCATCTCTATACCAAGACCAACTATAGTTGTTGCCCTTGTAGTAGTTCCAACCTTTATTTCCTTGACCTGGTGCTAAGAGTCTTGGTTATACCCTTGGACATTAGCCCGAAAACCCACCATTTAGTTGTTCACAAAGTTTGTATCCTCCTTTGAAATAGAATCGCATTCTTCATGCTTGGTGTCTTACTTTGTGAATGAAGCACATTCACCTTTTTGGAGTTGACCCTTATCAAGTTCTTCATAATTATGTCTATTTGAGTCTCCAAATAAACCATATCCTACTCGTACTTCTCTTTCTTTCAATGTTTATCAACAGACATTTCCTTAGAATAAGTACCAATAGAGAAATTAGATTCTATAGTGTGCCATTTTCAATTGGTATTTATTTCTCAATCTAACATTAAAGTAACATCTACATAAGTGTGTGACATCAGAAAAACCTAATAATAGTATCAATTATTGGCTTCATTAGAGAATATAGTGACCTATAAAATAGCTCGAAAAGAGTGTCATCATCTAACTTATAGTTGGGTTACTACTTTAAATTCTTATTAAACCTCGACCAAGCCTCGTGCAAAGCTTCTTTAGGAAGTTGCCTGAAGTAATTAATCTCATCTCTCAATTGCAACATTTTGTATGAGAAAAATCTTTCAAGAAAAGCAGCATTCAACACCACCCAATTAGTAATAGAGTCATTCGGGAGTTCAATCAATCATAGAGTTGCTTGCCTAGATATTGAGAAGGGAACAACTGCAACCTAATAGAATTTTTACTCAAACCTATCAGGCTTTTCGCCTTTCAAATCCCCATAAATTTATCAAGTAGAGGTTTGGATCATCTCCTAGAGCACCTTCAAATAGACCTCTCAAATTTATCAATTGTATCATATTACTTATGATATCAAACTTAGAACCATGGGCTAGTACAGGATGGACCATGGCACTAGTAGAACCCACTCCATTAAAATCTATGTCTTTCTTAATGTCCAAATCATAATATATAATGATTAGTTTTATTATAGCCCTTGGGCCTTTTGTTCTTATAGTCATTGCTAGAAACTGCAGCAGCTTCAATATTTTAATGATTAGCATAAGCTTTAGCCTGTCAGGCTACTGCTTACTCCTAATGTTTTTGTACATTCATCTATCTTAAAGTATGCTCGAGCTCATTTTTAATAGGAATCAATGTATTTTCTACACTTTGGTTGTTTTGTATAAACTAGCATGCACCATAAAAGATACAAAAATAACATAAAAAAGTTAATTAGGAAATAAATACTAATAGTCAAATAAATACAATTGAACTAATCCTAAACCATATTCCCTAGCAATGGTGCCAAAATTTGATGGTGTCAAAATTAAATCTCTAAATAAATTATAACATAGTTTTTAATCAAATATAAAATCCAACTAGGTTGGCATCAACCCCATAGATATGGATAGAAACCATGTTAATATCATCATTTAAACTAGTAGATAGTTATTTCTAAAGTGGGGATTATGAGGGCACAAGTAATAATTTGTTAACTTTAGTAACCGAGAAATAGAGCATTAGAATGTTTAATATACTAGGACTATATTCGCCTTGATTTCATAACTTAGTCATCTTAGCATTCTAGTGATCTATCTCGGTGCCCAGTATGAAGAATTGGTAAGTTAGGTTCACCTAAATGTCTTTGGACCTTAATAATGTGAATGTTATTCAATTATTAGTTATGTCGATGGGTGTTTACTTATGGATCTTACACTTAATCTCGAAATAGCTTTCCTCTCTAAGGCTCAAGCTACTAGGTAGGGTTGTAGCCTCAAACTCTGTTGTTAATCTCTTTTCCTATCTATACATCTTTGATTATGTGGGTTAAGAATTAAGACAATTTATAACGTTTTCAATCATTAATAATCAATAAATACAAATATAAGAATGATACATACATGAACACTATTCAAGAATCATTAAGTACTTTGACCTATTTCATTAGTTCATCATGGTTACACAACCTTAGTTAAGGGATTTAGCTACTCATGTTTGTAAGAAAACAAACAAAATTTATGGTAAAAACACAATTATGAACTTATGAATTTAATATATTAAAGCCGGAATGTTAAATTATTGAACACAAGCAAACCAAGAACCAATGGATGTTATTGCTCAAAAACCAAAGAGAGTTATATTCTCAATTAATACAGAATTAACAATGTATTTAGGTTGCATAAACTGTAAATAAAAACCTAAGAAATGTATTGATCCTAAAAAATCTAAGATCACAAGACTATTAGCATATCATGAATCATAGGTTGGAATCACAAGTTGTGGTTAATAGGGTATGATTCGTACACATTAAAAATTTGCCAACTTTCCCAGCTTTCCATGAGTTAGTGTATGACTCATGGTCTTGACTTATGATTCATGCATTTACTTGTGATCCTTGAGTCCAATTTTTAGCTTTTAATATCTTCCTCCTTACGGCTCTCAGAACAAGTCAGGATGACTCATGGCTTTATCTTATGAGTCATAAGTTGACTCATGACAATGGTTTTTGTTCCCATATTTAGGACTCCATTTATAAATAATTGTACAACTTGTAAACCCTATTCATGAGTCATTACATGAGCTTTGGCGTAAAATACTAAATAAAACCATCTCTAATCTTCAATAAGAGTGTCAGTATGATTCATACTCTTAAGGAATGACTCATATTATGTTTCCACAAGGCAACACTTAGCAATTCTTAGCTTGTTTTCATAATTTAGCTTTTGAAACCTGTTTTCCTACCCAAACACATAAAAATATGTCATATTTACTTAAATATACTTTAAAACATGCACAATTTATAGGTTTATAGTGTTTAAAGTACTATAAAATCATCGTACATTCATGCCTTATTTTAGATTCACAAACTTATCAGCTTTGGCTTGCCTCAACTCAATAGTAAAGAAGTGGTTGGGGAATATATCAATAAGTTCATGCCACATAGCGGTTTCAATATCACCACCATCCTCAACCCATTAATCATATAAAAAGCTTGCCACATTCTTAAACAAATAGGAGGCATGTTCAACCCCCTTAATTTTAGTAACATGCATCACACAAAGAATCTTCTAAATCTTATTAATAAAATTTTGAAGGTCTAAAACACAGGATTTCACGACACTTTTAATGCATAAAATACATGAATTTTATATTTTCTTGGGTGTGTTTTGGTAGATATTGTGGTAAAAGTGGAAAATATGCTAAAAATGATTTATATATCATTAAGGTTCCCATGCACCAATTAACTTAAGCTATGAGAGTTTTGTTTATCCTTCGACACCTTGAGATTAATAAATTGGGCTTTAAGTATGGATCTCATGCAATAATAAGCTTAAGGTTCAAGAGTTTAACTTTTCCTCCCACACCTTGATACTAACAAGTTAAGCTTCAAATTTTCCTAACAAAGTTTAGAATCATGCATTGAGAAGAACCAAGGCATACATAGGCTCTTCATTTTCTTCTTCGAATGCAAGTTTTCCCTCACTATAAGGTTTTATATATCTTTATCTTTGCGGGCCTCATAAGCAAGTAGGCATAGATCTCCTCTTGTACCCATGATTAATTCTATATCATGCACATGGGTTGATAACTCCTCCAATATATTGGGATTTAATCCTTGAAATATATAGTAAAGACCTCAATTCATACCTTGAATACACATTTCAATTCTAGAAGTTTCATTAAGGCAATCTTTGTAGTTAAGGCTAAGCTTCTCTAGTTATTGATAAAGTCAACAACTGGCTCATCTTTATAGTGGCAAGCCTTAGTAAGTTCAACCATGCTAAAAACATGTCTTATGTTATAAAAATAATTTTAAAACTCCTACTAAAACTACTCCCAATTATCTATAAAAGTGGGTTTGAGGTCTGTGTACCAATCCTAGCATCATTGCAAGTCTCGATGAAGTGCACTATATGTTATTTGGGATTCCCTTTTTCATCAAATTAATGGAGATTATCAGGTTTATAGTCATCATGCATCTTCAAGTTATAAACCCTTTATGTATACAACCTTGCATATATAAGAGAAAATATATCTAAGAACTAAAATTTGTCTTTGATAGACTCTATGATGAAGTCCATCAATTGGTCAATAGAAATCAAAATATCAGTAGAGATACGGATCTCTTTGATCCCTGTTGTTTGCTATATGAATGACTCTCCTTCCTATTGATTCTCGAGAAGCTTCTTAGGTTCTTGAATTAATATTCTCTCAGTCATGCTCTCCATCTTATTTGTCATCTTGAAAAGCTTAGAATTTTTTTCTTGAATACAACTTCTTAAGCCTTCAACCACTTCGATCAAGCTTGCAAGTTTTTCATCTAAGGTTAGAGCATCAATCACCATAGCTTGTACCTCCATCATAGAGGATGAAGAATGATATGGATCCTTATATAAATAGATCTTGGACTGGGGAATAATTACCGCACATTGGAGAATATTGATCATTGAAGACATCATCTTCTTGCATAAATGATTTGTCAGAATTGTGATGATTTTCTTATGGAAGATCAAGTTGAGCCAAATTTCTTTTGATTTGACCAATAATCTCCAAGACCACTTTAAATTTACTTTTCAAGTGAAAAGCCGCAATGCCACTATATTTAAAGTTGATCTTCATTTGAGTCATTTTGATGTTCTTCAACTTAAAAAGAAAGAGATGAGGGGTAGAGATTATCCCAATGTTTGTACCAGGATTTGTAGATGATAAAATTCTAGTCAAAAAAATAATAATCAAGGCAAGAAAATATCACAACAATCATAATATTTGATTTCAAATAGTGAACCTTACAAACTCTAAAATCTTCTAATTATTCTAATCAAATATAACATCAGGGGCCTTCATACTTGATCTTGAATCTTGGTGAATTTTAGCTTGAATTATATTTGAATCTAAGGACCTTTGAACTTGTTCTTGAATCTAGTGGTCTTCATCTTTTTATAAATCCCATAAAAAGGCGGCTTGAGATGAAAGGAACAAATTTTGTTCAACTTAAGGCATGGAAATTTAGAAGGCCGCAAATTGAAGAGTTGGAAGTTTTCACATTTTCAACTTTCATGCTACACGGATTGGGAGACTTCAGCTTGCAAACTTAATCGATTTGGAGACTTCTTATTGAAGACTTGACTTTTTACAGATTTGTCACCATCGAATTTAAAAGTCATGATGGCACTTGTCGTGGCAAACCTTGACAAGTAAGCCTATCACCAAAATTGATACACAAGGGAGAAAGACATAAACAACGCCAAGGCAAGGCTTCCTGATGTAGGACCCAATGGGGGTTCGTCAACCCATATACAATCCACATATATTTATGTCTCCTCTCCGACACATCCCTCAGGGGGTTTTATAAGATGTTAAATTTTCTATCATAAAAAGATGTTGCTAGTATTTTTTAGTATTTCCACGGCGGTATCATTGTTTCATGAATGAGTATAAGGATACAATGCTCATAACCAACCATAATGTGTATTTCCACAACCAACCACAATGAATATATCCACAACCAACCAAAATAAGTATTTCCACAACCAACCAATGTACCATCACGTGAGCCAAATATCCACTCATTATTTCTAACCATCCATCAAATGCAACATGATTCATATGCCAATAGAGTATAAATACATCACAATAGACAATTGGTACCACTACATGTTTTTTCATCAAACAAGATACAATTAACATTATGAATACAAGGCTATCAATATCACATAGGACTCTGCACATTCACACATAGCATATAATGTTCCAAAAATATCACATAACATCACATATAGGCCCCCACATAGGCACAACACAATAAGATAGCTATTTTTCATGATTATTTCATATACCCTTAGCATGCATTTTGTATCAATATTAACTACCCAGCCTAGTCTGAAAGAAGTTGTCATATCCTACCTTGAAGCCAAAACCAGCCCATAACACTTCAATCCACAACCTTACTTCTAATGAATGAACCCAAAATCAACCAAAACATCAAAATATGAAATCTATGCATCAAAAGAAAGTCAGTGATACCTATATTTCATAGTTTTAAGTCAGGGTCAAAACAGACCCTCGAAACAGATTTTTTAAAAAAGAACGGCAAAATTGTAACTTTGTTTCAAAAATATGTTTTCCAAATTTTAAGAAGTCTACAACTGAAAACCCAATCAAGAAAAACCATTTTTAAATTTTAACGGATAAAATCTTTGAAATTCATTTAAAAATCAAGAATCAAAGTTGTTTTGAAGAAGAAATCGAGGGAAAATGGATAATTATAGGATAAGAAACTCATTCAAGTTAAAAAGGAGTAAAATTGGGGTTTAAATTGGAGAAATACCATTTTTAGGCCTTACGGGCCAAAATCTCCAAATTCTATACTTTAATCCGTGTTTTAAATAAGAATTGAATGTTAAATATGGAAGAAATTAGTTTAAATGAGTGTAATGGGAGCTTACCCAAGCTTAAAAAAAAGAGAGAAAGTTGCTTAAAACCACAAAACCCTAAGCTCTAAGTCTCAAAAATGGTGAAAAATGGCAAAAACTAGGTATTAATATACCCAAGCTTGCGGAACCTTTCCTGAAAGAGGTATCACGATTGCGGAAGAGGTGTTGTGATCGCAACACTCTATATGCTGCCCAATTATGGTCGTAGCATAAGACACGCGTTTGTGGATACACAAGATAATTGGTGCACTTGGTGAATTTCCAAGTCTCCGCTGGCCCCTAGAGATTTATCCAAAATCCCGTGAATGCAAACGAACTATGCTACCCTGTGAAATTTGACGCTCCAGACTCAATGGCGAAATTAGATTTTCAAAAAGACATCATTTTCACAAAGTCGACCCTCGAAATACTAAATCACAACTTTTCAAACCAAGGATCGAAATGAGATTTAAAAGTTATAAAGCATACCAACCATGTTACTACCCTAAAATTGATGTTCCGGATCTGCTGGCATAGTCCGTTTTGCCATCTGTTGCATAGACAAAATATATCAACTGAAATCAAATATAAGGCTCTCAAATCCATCAAAAACTACAATATTGCATAAATTGTACCAAAATACATCAAGAAATGTGCCAATCATCCCACACCCAAAAAATATCACAATGCAACCATGGGGATAGGTAAAATAGTCAAAACACATATTTCATCAAAATTCAGGTTTTTACATCATCCACCACTAATAATCTAGTTCGTCCTCGAACTATAGACAAGAGAAATAACAAAATCAATAAAGAGTTGGGGTTAGGAACAACACATATCAAACTCGACCTCCCAAGTAGCCTTATCTATAAGTTGATGTTTCCACAAGACCTTAACCATAAGGATAACACTAGAACGCAATCGACTAATATCCTTATCCAATATGAAGATCGGCTCCTCAATAAAAGATAACCTCTCATCTAACTGAACTAGATCCAAATGAACTATATGAAACTCATCCAAAATGTAACGATGAAGCATAAAAACATAAAAAACTAGGTTAATAGATGATAAAACCAGGGATAAAGCTAACTCATAAGCCATATCACCAACAGTCCAAAGAATCTTAAAAGGACCAATATACCTGGGGCTAAGTTTTCCCCTCGTCTCAAACCTTATCACACCCTTGATAGGCAAAACTTAAAGGAAAACATGATCTCCGAAGCCAAATCTTAATCTATAAAGTTTTTTATTTGTATAACACTTTTGCCTACTCTAAGCCACTCGATGTCTATCTTGAATGATCTGAACTCTATCCAAAGATTCAATGATGAAAGACAATACCTTGAGGTCTCACCTCAAAAACATCAAACTAACCCACTAGAGAGAGAGACAACGCCTACCATACAAAGCCTCAAAAGGCACCATATCGATACTGGAATGGTAGTAATTATTATAGGCAAACTCTGCTAAAGCCAAATATTGCTCCCATTGGCAACCAAAAGCCATCACACAACTGCGGAGCATATCCTCTAAACCTGGATAGTCCACTCTCACTAACAATCAGTTTGGGGGTAAAATGTTGTGCTAAGATCAACCCGAGTACCCAACTCATCCTAAAATATCTTCCAAAAGTGAGAAGTAACACAGCACCTCAATCTAAAATAATAGACACCGGCACACTATATAGTCAAATAATCTCCCAAATATAGATATGTTTTGGTCTCTCAGCACCGAAAGAGACCTACAAAGGAATGAAATATACAGACTTGGTCAATTGATATATGATGACCCAAACACTATCATATCCATAAGTGTGATACAACCTGGTGATGAAGTCCATACTGATTTGTTCCTACTTCTACTCAGAAATGGGTAGTCTCTAAGGCAATCCACCAGGTCTCAAATGCTTGGCCTTCACCTGCTGGGAACATAAGTAATGAGTTATACAATTTGCTACATCCTTCCTCATACCAACCACCAATAATGCAGTCTCTAGTCATGATACATCTTAGTCACTCTAGGATGGATGGAATGCCTAGAATAATGGGCCTCCTCCAAAATCATTCTAATCTAATCACCCATTCTCGGTACACAAAATCATCCCCCAATCCTCAAAACTCCATCAAAATCAAGTGCGGTTTCATTAGCCTCACCACTTAGAACCCTATCCCATATCAATCTCAACCCAACTATCAAACTAATGAACTTGAATCTGCTCCATCAAAGAAGACCAAGCCTCCACAAATGACAAATATATCCAGGTGTTAAAATATCAAGCCTAACCATTTGGTTAGCTAAAGACTGAACATCTAAGCCCAAAGGCCTCTCCTAGGTCAAAAGATAGGCCAAGCTACCCATGCTAGTTGACTTTTGGCTCAAAGAATCTGCAACCACATTAGCCTTGCCCAGATTATAAATAATAGTCAAGTCATAATCCGTAAGCAACTCAAGCCAATGAAGATGCCTCATATTAAGATATCACTGGGTGAAGGAGTACTGAAGTCAATGATGATCTGAGAAAATCTCACTATGGACTCCATACAAGTAGTTCCTCCACAACTTCAAAGAAAAAATAATAGCGCACAACTCCAAATCATGGGTAGGATAATTATTATCATGGGGCTTCAACTGATGAGAATCATACACTATCACCTAACCCTGCTACATCGACATGGCACCTAACCCAACACCTGAAGCATCAAAAAAGATAGTGAAACCTAATCCCTTCTTGGGGAAAGTCTTGAGATTTTGGAAGCTCATCTCACAAACACTGAACCATTAAAAGGAAATCTTTTTTGAGTGAACTTGGTCAATAGAGCTATGATAGATGAAAACCCCTTAACAAAATACCGATAGTAACCCACCAATCATATAAAATTTTAAATCTCGAAGGGTGGAGTAGTCCTAGCCCAATTAGAAACCACTACAATCTTGGCTAGATCAACCATAATACCCTCCTTGGTCACCACATGACCCAAGAAAAAAATAGAATCCAACCAAAACTCACGCTTAGAGAACTTGGCATACAACTTTCCATCCCTCAATCTCTAAAGTACAATCCACACATGCCTCTCATGATCGGCCTCACTCTTGGAATAAACCAAGTTATCTTATATAAATACAATAACAAATAAGTCAATATACGATCGAAACACCCAATTCATCAAATCCATAAACAAGGTTGGGGCATTAGTCAACCCAAAGGACATGACCAAGAACTCATAATGACCATATCGAGTCTGAAAAGCTTTCTTTGGAATATCCAATGTTGCAATCCTCAACAAGTGATGCCCAAACCTAAATCCAATCTTTGAAAACACCATAACACCCTGAAGTTAGTCAAACAAATCATTAATATGAGGAAGAGGATACTTATTACAAACTATCACCTTTTTCAATTATTGCTAATTAATACACATCCATATATACCCATTTTTTTGTTCACAAACAAGACAGCAACACTCCAAGGCAATACACTAGGTTGGATAAATCCCTTATCCAATAATTCCTGCAACTGTTCCTTTAATTTCTTCAACTCGGTCAGGACCATCCTATATAAAGTAATAGAAATAGGCTTGGTGCCCTGCCCCAACATCAATAGCAAAATCAATAGCATAATCCGGAGGCATACCAGGAAAATCCATAAGAATCACATCCATGAACTCACAGACAACCCGAATTGAATCCAAAAAAACAGGTAAAACCACACTAGTATCATGTCTATGATCCAAGTAAGACAAATATCCACTCTCAACCAATCAACGAGCATTAACATAGGATATAACCCCCATGGGACCAAAATGAAGTACACCCTTCCAACCTATCTTCGGCACCCCCTTGGACCCCAGTTATCATATTTGGGGTAGATCAGTTAGATGATTACCTCCTATAATTTTAGTTTCAGTCTCAGTATAGAACTAAGTTCAGTTCTACAGAATTAGGACTGTCAGACACAGAACCCAGTTATCAGTAACTTAGTTATTAGTAAATCTTATATATTAGTTACTCAATTATCAGAACTCAGTACTCTACTTTAGTAAAAGCTCAAATATAATATGTATATATATATATATATACATATCCACAGTATTGCATACTCAATATTTATAGTAGTTTTAGTTATCCTTGTACTTTTATTCAGTTACTCTATATTATTTAGTCAGTTACTGTTCACATATATGAACCCTTGCATTTAGCCTTAAATTATCTAGCATACCAGTACATTCCACGTACTAATACATACTTTCTCTTTGTGCTAGGATGTCTCATATCATAGGTGTTAATGCTTAGGTTCCCAACCACAATTAGTCAAATTTAGTTATCAATAGCAGATTTAGTAGTAAGTCCTCATCTATCGAGGATATGCTTTTATTTAAGTATTTTAGTTTATCTGTATTTTAGTAGTCAGAGTTAGTTGGGGGCTTGTCCCATTAACTATATATTCAGCTAGTTCAGTTAGAGGCTTTTTAGACAAGATAGTTTACATAGTATTCAGTTTTGCAGATATTTTATCATATGTTATTATTGTTTATCAGTATTCAGATTATGAACCTATGGTATTTCAGCCTAACTTTTGCATTATTTTAGTATTAATATTCAATGCTCACAGCAGGTACCAGTCATGGGTTAGCTTGTTGTCCTTCGGGGTCATAAGCATCGTATGGCATCCGGGGTGCAGACTCGGGGCATTACAAACATGGTATCAGAGCCTAAGGTTCAACAGAGTCCTAAAGAGTCTAAAATTCGCATTAAATAGAGTCTTATGCATGGGTGTGTAGAGAGCCACACTCATGGACAAGACACTATAAGGCAATTTTAGGAAAAGTTTGCCTTCTTTCAGTATTTATGTCGTGCGAGTGAGCATAAGCTTAAGTTAAAATATCAGTCTAATTCATTTCTTCCTTCCATTTACATAACATGCCTCTTAAAAAGACCAACGAAAAAAAATAGGAAATTAGTCAGCACCTCAGCCCATTTAGGCAAATCCTGTGGATGAGCATGTCTCCTATGCAGAATTCAAAGCTGCGTTCACCACTCTAGCCTATTCTTTAGCAGCTTAGAATGAATGACCAGCTGTTGTTCAGGCCAACCCAGTGGCCAATACTGCTACATCCATGGTTTGGGACTTTACCTAAATGAATCCTCCTATATTCTTAGGATCTAATTCTGAAGAGGATCAACAGTAGTTCCTTGATCAAGTTCAAAAAGCCACAGATATTATAGGAGTGAAATCTAGTAAGAGTGCTAATTTAGCTTCCTATCATCTGCAAGATGTACCTCATACATGTTTTAAATAGTGGAAGGTAGACAAGGGCATAGATGTAGAGCCCAAAGAGTGAGAAGTGATTGTTACTGCTTTTTTAGATAGATTCTTTTCCTTAGAGTTGAGAGAAGCCAAGGTGTTAGAGTTCATTAATCTCAGGCAAGGCAACGTAAGTGTGAAAGAGTATTCTCTTAAGTTTACTCAGTTAGCCAGGTATGCTCCCCATGTAGTAGAAGACAATAGGTATAGAATGAGCAAGTTCATGTCTAGAGTATGAGAGAGTGTGGTTGAGGAGTGCAGAACTGCGATGTCAATTAAGGAGATGGACAAATCCAGGCTCATGGTCCATGCTCAGCAGATAGAAAAGGCTAAGAATAAGAAGAGAGTGAGGGAAAACAAGAGGTATAGAATAGCTAATTTCAAGTTCACTCAGCCTAAGTCAGAAGGTGGTAACCATTCCTAGTTCCATCTAAATTCTTAAGTTCCAACTCCGTTCTCAGCCAGTGCTCAAGTCCTTAAGTTCATAAATGGTAACAAAGATAGGGTGCCAAGCTCTAAATCTCAGGGGAGTGTCAATAGTTCTGGAACAAATCCCTTTTGTCAAAAATATAGTAGAAACTATCAGGTTGTCTGTAGGGCTGGCAGTAATGTTTGTTTCGAGTGTGCCAAGCCAGTCCATAGGATAAGAGATTGTCCTCAGTCAGGTTCTCAGGGTTAGTACAGTCGTCCTTCAGCTTAGTCTGGTTGCCCAAATCAGCAGGGTGCCGCTTTCAGTGCCACCAGTGGGCAATGCCCAAATAGGCTCTCTACACTTTAGTCTTGATAAGATCAGGAAAATTCTCCTAATGTGGTCACTAGTACATTACAGATCTTCTATTTATATGTTTATGCCTTATTAGATCCAAGAGCTTCTTTGTCTTTTGTAAATCCTTACATAGCAGTCAACTTTAAAGTCAGACCAAAAATATTAACAAAACCTTTCTCAGTCTCTACCCAGTGGGTCATTATATCATAGCCCAGCAGGTATACAGGAACTATCCGATTATGATATTTCTGGAAGTCACTTCAGCATTTATTAGAGTTAGAGATAACGAATTTTGATGTTATTCTTAGCATGGATTAGCTCCATTCATGCTATGCCTCAGTTGATTGTAGAAATAAAATTGTTCATTTTTAGTCTCCAAATGAACCAATCCTTGAATGGAGGGGTAGTACTACAGGGCTTAAGGGATAGTTGATTTCATACCTTAGAGCGAGAAAAATGATCTCCAAAGAATATGTCTATCATCTAATGCGAGTCAAAGACTCTAGTTCAAAGACTCCTAGTCTTGAGTCAGTTCCATTAGTATGTGAATTTCTAGATGTGTTTTCCAAAGATCTTCCCGGAGTCCCTCCCGAGTAGGAAATTAACTTCAAAATAGACCTTCTTCCAGATACTCAGCCTATATCTATTCCACCATATAGAATGGCACCAGCAAAACTCAAAGAGTTAAAAGAACAGTTGAGGGATCTCCTAGATAAGGGATGCATCAGATCCAGCTTATCCCCTTGGGGTGCACCAGTTCTATTCGTGCGTAAGAAAGATGGTTCTCTTAGAATATGTATTGACTACCGTCATCTAAACAAAGTAATGGTCAATAACAAGTACCCACTTCCTAGAATCGATGACTTATTTGACTAACTTTAGGGTGCTAGTTACTTTTCTAGGATAGACCTTAGATCAGGCTATCATTAGCTTAGAGTTAGAGAATGTGACATTTCGAAAATAGCTTTCTAAACTTGGTATGGTCACTTTGAGTTCCTAGTCATATCCTTTGGTTATACTGATACCCCAGCAGCCTTCATAGACTTAATGAATAATGTTTTCAAATAGTACTTGTACATGTTCATTATAGTCTTCATCGATGACATTCTTGTCTACTCCCGTAGCGAGAATGATCACATAGATCACCTCAAAATCATACTTCAGACTCTCAAAGCCTATCAGTTGTTTGCCAAATTTAGTAAGTGAAAATTTTGGCTAAGGTCAATAGCATTCCTTGGTTATATTATTTTTGGTGATGGCATTAGAGTTGATCCTCAAAAGACAGAAGCGATGAAAAATTAGCCTAGACCCATTTTTCCATCAGATATCAGGAGTTTCATAGATTCAAGTTTCAGTGGTCAGATTCCTGCGAGAAGAGTTTTCAAGAGTTGAAGACTCGACTCACCTCAACCCTAATTTTGACTCTACCAGATGGTTCAGATGGGTCTGTTGTAGAGTAGGTTTGGGTTGTGTCATAATGTATAGAGGTAAGGTCATATCCTATGCCTCTATAAAGATTAAGCCTTATGAAAAGAATTACCCTACCCATGATCTTGAATTAGCAGCTATAGTGTTTGCCTTAAAGATTTGGAGGAACTATTTGTATGAGGAGCATATTGATGTGTTCACAAACCATAAAATCTTGCAGTATGTATTCTCTGAGAAAGATTTAAATTTGCATCAGAGAAGGTGGTTAGAGTTGTTAAAATATTATAACATGAGTGTTTTGTATCATCCGGGAAAGGCCAATATAGTGGGAAATGCTCTCAGTAGATTATCTATGGGTAGGGTTGCTCATGTTCAGGATGGTAAGAAGAAGTTAGTTTAGGAAGTTCATCAGCTCTCCCGACTAGGTATTCGCTTAGTTGATTCAACATAGGGTAGTGTGTGGGTGCAGAATAGTTTAGAATCATCTCTGGTTTCCAAAGTGAAGGAAAACCAAGATAGAGATCCCAATCTAGTCAAGTTGAAAGAGTCAGTTCGAGATCATAAAGTAGAGGTTTTCTCCTAAGGGGGAGATGGTGTGTTGCATTTCTAGAGTCGGTTATGTATGCCAAATATTGATGACTTTAGGCAACAAATTCTTTTAGAAGTGTATGGTAAGCGTTACTCTATTCATATAGGGGTCACTAAGATGTACCGTAATTTACAAGAGACTTATTGGTGGAGTGTGATGAAGAGGGATATCGCAGAGATTATAGCTAAGTGCTCTTCATGTCAACAGGTTAGGATTAAGCACCAGAAGCCTAGTGGGTCCATGTAGGAGTTCAGTATTCCTATATGGAAATGGGAAGAAGTGAACATGTACTTTATGATGGGTTTTCCTCGTACTCATCGCCAGTATGATTCGATTTGGGTTATTGTAGACAGGATGACCAAATTTGCATTTCTTGCCAGTCCATACCTCCTATTTAGCTAAGGACTATGCCAAACTCTATATCAGAGAGTTGTTCAGGTTACATGGAGTTCCAATATCTATTATTTCAAATAAAGGTACCCAATTTACCTCTCACTTCTGGAAAGCATTCCCAAAGGGTCTTGGTACCCAAGTTCACCTTAGTATAGCTTTTCACCCTCAGAAAGATAGTCAAGAAGAAAGGACCATTTAGACTCTAGAATATATGATAAGAGCATGCATTGTTGATTTTAAGGGTTGTTGGGATGACCACTTGCCTTTGATCGAATTCGCATATAATAACAGCAATCATTCTAGTATTCAGATGGCTCTGTTTGAGTTTCTTTATGGTAAGATTTGTAGATCTCCAATTGGTTGGTTCAAGGTAGGTGAGGCCACAATAGTAGAGCCTGATTTAGTGTTTGATGCCTTAGAGAAAGTTCAGTTGATCAGAGAAAGGCTTAGGCAGTCCAGAGCCGATAGAAATCGAACGCAGATATGAGGATAAAGCATCTTGAGTTTGAAATTGGTGAATTTGAATTCTTGAAATCTCTCCTATGAAGGGGGTAAAGAGGTTTGGCAAGAAGGGAAAGCTCAGTCCCCAATATGTCGGTCCTTATAGAATTCTCAGCCGTTTTAGAAAGGTAGATTATGAGCTTAAGTTGCCTTCAGATCTAGCTTTAGTACACCCAGTATTCAACATGTCTTTGCTAAATAAATACATTGGTGAGCCAGTAGTTGTAATTCCCTTAGAGGACGTAAATATTCAGAATGATCTCTCATTCGAAGAGGTTCTAGTCCAAATCCTCGATCATCAAATTCGCATACTAAGGAATAAAGAAATTCCCTTAGTCAAAGTTCTTTGGCAAAATCAGTCCGTTGAGAGAGCTACTTAGGAAGCAGAAGCAGATATGTGGACCAAGTATCCTCACCTCTTTTTCGCAATAGATTCAGCTTAAGGTAACAGTCTTTCTTAGACTTTCTCAGTTCCATGTTCAGTTACAGTAACAAATTTGGTATTCATTACAGTTGCATATACTCTTCATGATAGTCATGCATTCATGAATTTGTTCAGCCATGTACTCATGCATCAAATATGTATGTTTAGTATGAAAACTTTGCTTATCAGTACTTTTAGTCATGTATTTCATGGATAAAATGTGCATGTTTAGTATGTAAACTAAGTCTATCAGTGTTTCTTATCCTAATCAGTCTCATTCGAGGCCAAATGTTCCCAAGGGGAAGATATTATACTAATACCCCGTATTTCTCTATCTTAATTTAACTCTCAGTATATGAGATTCCTATATAAAATTTTCAAAATACTTAGAATTTTTTAGTTTAGATCTTACCATTGTGTAGGAAATTTAGTCAGCTTTCCAACAATATAAAATTTGCCCAAATCTGATACTCAACCGAAAAGTTAAAGCAATTTTTGTAAAGTAGTGCGCCAACTGGCACATCACCACATCGTGCTAAGGGTCCAAATAGCAATTGTCATTTTCCGGTGAGAGACCATAATTCTACCTCATTGCGTCACTATCCATTTTCCCAATTGTCATTTTCCAGTGTGGCAACACGATACCACTGCATCGTGTCACCAGCCCATTTCATGTTTGCCCTTTTTGAACAGTCTCAGTCATATTCCAGTGGCTCACGGCGATGCCACCACATCACGGTGAAGCCCAAAATTAGGATTTTTAGTGATGTATTTGAATAACTTTCCAGGGGTTAATTGGTATTTTTCACAGCCCTAATCAATCTTAAACACATAATTAACCCCTAATTAACCTAGTTATATCATTATTTACCCAATTTTCCCCCAAATTAAATCATTCTCTCTCAATTTGCAAACCCTAGCTTCAAGAAATCAAGAATAAAACTAAAGAATTCTTCCAAGAACCTTCAAGAATTAATATTCTCAGGTCTATTAGGTGTTCATCTATGGGTTTCGTTTACCCATAGAGCCCAAGAATCCTTTTTTAAAACTACAAGCTTATTGATTCATGATTTACATGCTTAAATTGGATTGTATTCATGTTCATGATGTTATATGGGTTTTCATCCATGATTTAATTGTAAGTTCCATAAAATTGAAATAGCATGTATATTGAATTGTGTGATTCCCATGTCATAACCCTTGAATTAGCAAGTTTGGGTGTAGTAGTTACCATGTTTATATGTTGTCCATGATTACATGCATTAAGTTGTGCTCCCCAAGTATGTGTTAGAATGTCCATGTGAATTAAATGGTGAAATCATGACATTTTAACATATGTACAAGCTTATTCCCTACAAGTGTTTGATAAAATGTCTCTATGAATGAATTATGAACATGTGAACATTGTTATGCTTTTCAAGATTATGCCATGTTTTATTTTCAATGCTATCTAGTCCTGGGGGTATTTAATAACCAAAAATCTAGGTGTTTACCTAGAGCTATAGTAGTTAAAGAATAGTCTCAGTAATGTCATAATCAGTAGTACTCAGTCAGTTATAGAACTCAGTGAAACTGAGTATCAGTCTAGTTCAGTCCAGTATAATAATCAGTGTCCTTCAGATGGGAGTAGCATTCAGCACCAAGTAAACCCAGGGATGGGGGCTCATATGCCAGTACAGGGTGTGACCTATAGAAGTAGACCTAGAATTCCAAAACTACATATCCAGCATAGGTTGAGACATCAACCTGCCAGTTAAGGGTTGATAAGGTGTTTCTACCTGCTAGTTGAGGGTACCACTATTCTTATTCAGGGTACCTTCCAGATGAGGGTCACTCATCAACTTGTCTTTACCCGTGGCACGGTATTGACACCCTTCCAACTAGTTTTACAGTTTAGACCCCAGTTATCTTATTTGGGGCATGTCGGTAAGATGATTACCTCCCATAGTTTTAGTCTCAGTATAGAACTCAGTTCAATCTACAGAATCAGCACTATCAGACACAGTCACGCAGTTATCAGTAACTTAATTATCAGTAAATCTTATATATCAGTTACTCAATTATCAGAACTAAGTACTCAGCTTTAGTAAAAGTTTAGATACAGTATATATATATATGTACAGTATTGCATACTCATTATTTACAGTAGTTTTAGTTATCCATGTACTCTTATTTAGTTACTCTATGTCATTCAATCAGTTACTGTGCATGCATATAAACCCTTACATTCAACCTTACCTCATCTAGCATACCAGTACATTCCATGTACTGACGCATACTTTCTCTTTGTGCTATGATGCTTCATATTATAGGTTTGGATGCTTAGGTTCCCGACCGTACTTAGTCAGATTCAATTATCAACAGAAGATTCAATAGTGAGTCCTCTTCTATCGAGGATATGCTTTTATTTCAGTATTTTAGTTTATCAGTATTTTAGTAGTCGAAGTTAGTAGGGGGCTTTCCCCATCAAATCTGCATTCAGATAGTTCAGTTAGAGGCTTTTCAGACTAGACTAGTTCAGACAGTATTCAGTTTTGCAGATATTTTATCATATGTTATTATTATTTATCATTATTTAGATTATGAACCTTATGGTATTTCAGCCTAACTTCTGCATTATTTCAATATTAATATTTAGAGCTTATAGAAGATACTAGTCATGGGTTAGCTTATGGTCCTTCGTAGTCATAAGCACCATATGGCATCCGGGGTGCAGCATCGGGGTGTTACACGTACGCACACTAGAATCTGCATCAAAAAGGCACAGTAGGGATGAGTACGGTCCACTTGTACTCAGTAGATATCATAGGCCTACTGAGCAATGTAGAAAATAAAGTTTACAATATATATACTAAGGGCACGTCACCTGCAATCAGAAAATGTCCCACAATGGTAGCCCGCACTGCTTGCACTAACAGTTCTATAATATCTACATATAACACACCAAAGCACTAGTAGGAATACAAGTATACATTATACCACTTATTAGTATAGCATAGATGGACAGCATAGATAATAACGTCACGTACAACTAATGGAAGACAGTACAAATTTACAAGTAACAAGTCAAGAAACAAATACAATCATATCACAGGCATAATAGAGTAAATACAATTAAAATAATGAGGATTGTGATGATGATAATGATGATGATGATGATGATGATGATGATATAATGCATAAGGTAGTTGCAATACCTCCGAGACTGTCGCACAGCCTCCGTAAATACCTACGAAGCTAAAGCTTCCTGACATAGGACCCCTGGGGGGTTCGTCGATCCATATACAATCCATATATCCATGATCCAATCCTCATTGTTTTTCACTCCTCCTCGACATATCCCTCGAGAAGGTTTTAATAAGATATTATATTTTGTATCATAAAAAGGTGCTACCAGTTGTTCTCAATATTTCCAGGGTGGTACCATTATTTCATGAATAATTATCAAGAAGTAATGCTCACAACCAACCACAATGAGTATTTTCACAACCAACCACAATGAGTATTTCCACAACCAACCATAATGAGTATTTCCACAACCAACCGATATACCATCACTTGAGCCAAATATCCCCTCATTATTTCTAGCCATCCATGAAATCCAATAAGATTCATATGCCAATAGAGTATGAATATATCACAACACATAATTGGTACCACAACATGTTTTTTTCATCAAACAAGATACAATAATGATCATGTATACAAGGCTATCAATATCACATAGGACCCCATATAGTCACACATAGCACATAATGTCTCGAAACTATCACATAACATCACATATAGGTCCCCACACGGGCATAAGATAATAAGATAGCCATTTTTCATGATTAGTTTCCACACTCTTAACATCCATTTTGTATCAATGTTAAATACCCATCCCAGTCTAAAAAAAGTTTAATTATAACCTACCCGAAGGCTGAAACCAATTTGTAGCACTTTAATCCACAGCCTTACTTATCACGAACAAAACCAAAATCAACTAAAACATAAAAATATGAAATCTATGTATCAAAAGTAAGCCAGCAATACTCATATTGCCTAGTTTTAAGTTGGGGTTAAAACGAACACCTGAAATGGGTTTTCAAAAAAGAAGGGCAAAATCATAACTTTATATCAAAAATATGTTCTCCATATTTTTAGAAGTCTAGAGCTGAAAACCCAAAAAAAGAGTTAAAACGATTTTCAAATCAAAGAAAAACCATTTTTAAACTTTATTGGGTAAAATCTTTGAAATTCATTTAAAAATCAAGAATTGGAGTTGTTTTGAAGATGAAATTAATGAAAAATGGATAATTTTAGGATTAGAAACTAATTCAAGTGAATAAGGAGTAAAATTGGCATTGATATTGGAGAAATACCATTTTTGAGACTTACGAGCCAAAATCCCCAAGTTATATACTTTAATCCATGTTTAAAACAAGAATTAAAATTTATGGATAGAAGAAATTAGTTAAAATGAGTCTAATGGTGCTTACCCAAGCTTAGAAATGGAGAAAGTTGCTCGAAATCATGAAACCCTAAGCTCCAAGTCTCAGAAATATGAAAATAGCAAAAACCAGGTATTTATATACCCAGGCTTCGTGGTCCAAGGTCGCAAATATGGATCCATGCCTGATATAGGTATCATGATTATGGAAAGGGTGTCATGATCACCATACTCTATCTGCTGCTCAGTCGTGATAGCAGCATAAGACATGCGATTGCGAGTGCACCAACTGGGGACTTGATGAATTTTTAAGTCTCTATGGGCCCCCAAGATTCATCTAAATATTATGATTACAAACAAACTATGCTGCCCTATCAAATTCGATGCTCCAGACTCTATAGAGATATCAAATTTTCAAAAGTCATCATTTTCACAAAATTGACCCCCAAAACTCAAAATCACAACTTTCTAAATTGAGGGTCAAAATGAGATTTAAAAGCCATAAAACCATACCAACCATGATACTACCCTGAAATTGACATTTCAAATCTGTTGGCGGGGTTCATTTTTCCATCTATCGCACAGATTAAAAAATATCAACTTAAATCGACTATAAGTCTCTCATAACCATTAAAAACCACAATATCACATAAATGGCACCAAAATACATCAAAAAGTGTGTCAATCATCCCCACACCCCAGGAATATCACAATGCAACCACGGGGAGGGGTAAAATTGTCAAACTACACAAAAATAGATATTTCACATATTTCATTAGGTTATTAGACCTACTTTATCCCACCAGTGGGTAAGTCAAACCATAGCTTGGAGCTTTAAGCAATGGGATAATTTGGGGGAAATAGCATAAATTCTTTAAAGTTGCAATTAATAGGTTCGCATGTAATAAATCAATAATAATAATCATAAAATAGAAGATAAAATAAGAGAAATAACAATCCGATGACCTTCTAATGTCGGTACAAAGCCTCTAATCTGAAAGAATACAAAGTATGATCAAGTTAAATATACATCAGTATGAAAATATGTAAAAACTAAACATAAATAGAAGGATAAAAGGTCAACTCTATCTCCTAGAGCTCACCCTATCCCCAAACTTAAAGTAGCCCAATCACAACATTAACAGCGGTCACTAGTACTCGAATCTGTATTTAAAAGGTACAAAATTATAGTATGAGTACCAAAGAAATGAGCATTTAGTAGGCGGAATCAGTCGACTGAGCTAAATCATAATTTAAGTACAATAAAGATGCAAGATAAATAAGCTAAGTCAACATGAAAGGACAAACCTGGAATAATGCTCCCAATATTGTAAATAAATAAGTAGAACAAACATAATATGAAAGAAAGCACAACCAATACAGAAAAACTAACCCTCATAAGCCAGTAAATGTAACAAAGTAAATAATCCAACACAAACCCCCATAATCTCGAAGGATGCATTCATGAGAAGAAATAACCATTAATCACACTAAGTAACCGTATCTCAAAATCATAACTGAAAATCCTTTCATAGCGTAAACACATCATAAATAACCTTTTAATGCCAAACTCAAATCGTAACTCACATCATCATCATTTTCCAAACTTGAATCGAAACTCATATCATCAATCATCGGACTTGAACTAGAACTCAACATCATAAATTAGCAGACTTGAACCAGAACTTAATATCAACTCCCAAGTGTTAATCTCGCATAAAAATTATGTTCTCAACCTCCTAATTATATAAATTTAATGGTATAACACGCTTATGAGATCTACAAGGAGTTAAAGTTAGTCTTAGCCTAAAGTGGGCGAAAGGGTCCACATCTAATCTCTGAAATCCATTCTAAGGAAAATCTACCTCGGGCAAGGCTAAAGTATCTAATTTTTACTACTAGATAATAAATAAGCCACTTTTAGTCCTAAGATAGAAATTCTACCTAAAGCATGAGTAACTAGTCAATTACGCCTAATTTACAATTTCTTAATAGGCTAAATAATCCAAATAATTCTAATTATACCTCAAAAACCTAATTCCCAACCCATATCTAGCAAATATCATAAATATACTATAAATTAGCTCAATCTATAGGAGAGGTAAATCTACCCTACCTAGACGCTGAAGAAAAATTAGTGAAATCTGCCAAAATGTTAATTTCCCATTCCAAAAAGCTTCTGAAAATGCCATGCTATCAAATTGATAATCTAATCATCAAATGAGAACAAAAGTACCCACATTGCATTTTTGTGCTTCGAATCTATAATCATGGAAAAATCTCATGTGAAGCCTGCTTGCAAAGGTGCACTAACCAAACCATCAACACGTCCCTTTATGTGCAAGGAACATTTACCCTTAAGAATAGGTAAATTTTGAGCTCAAATAATTCTAAAATAACCCAATGGTACCCTTATTACATTTTTGTGCTTCGGTTCCATTATCATATAAAAATCCAATATGGGGCCCACTTGAAGAATTGTACATTCCAAATTGTCAACATATTCCTTTATGCTCAAGGAACATTTACCCTTAAGAATGGGTAAATTTCTATCTCAAATGGTGCAAAAATCAACCCACCAATAATCTCGGAATTTTAAGAAATAGTAGAGAAATTCACCATGAAATTAATGAAAAATTACTAAGAATTCAGAGAAGAAATGAGTAATTTAATCTCAGAAACATCTCAAAATGAAAACTATATTTCTCCCAAGTTTCCACATTTCCTAGGGTTCTACACTCTTGAACTTGTGTGGAAAAGGGATAAAATTGGACTAATTGGGGAATTTAATGTGTAACACCCCGAGTCTGTACCCCAGATGCCACACGGTGCTAATGACCCTAAAGGACCACAAGCTAACCCATGACTGGTACCTGTTATAAGCATTATATAATAATACTAAAATAAAGCAGAAATTAGGCTGAAATGCCATAAAATTCATATTCTAAATATTGATGAATATAATAACTGAATAATAACATCTGCAAGACTGAATACTGTCTAAACTACTCTAGTCTAATAAGCCTCTAACTGAACTGTCTGAAAGTGGAGTTGATGGGACAAGCCCCCAAATAACTTCGGCTACTGAAATACTGAAGCTACTGAAATACTAAAATAATAGCATATCCTCGATTGATCAGGACTTACTACTGATCTGCTGATGCTAACTAAATCCGTCTAAGCACGGTCGGGAACCTGAGCGTTCGAACCTATAATATAAGATATTATAGTGGAAAGATAAAGAATGTGTCAGCACGTGGAATGTACTGGTATGCTAGATAAGGTAAGGCTAAATTCAAGGGTTCATATGCATGAACAGTACTGACTAAATGAAATAGAGTAACTGAATACGAGTAAATGAATAACTGAAACTACTGTAAAATACTGAGTATGCAATACTGTGCATATACATGTATACTATATCTGAGCTTTTACTGAAGCTAAGTACAAATTTTTAATACTGAGTAACTAATATCTGTGATTATTGATAACTGAATTACTAATACTGAGTGACTGTTTTTGACAGTCCTAGTTTTGTAGAACTAAACTGAGTTCTATACTGAGACTGAAACTGAGACTGTGGGAGGTAGTCACCTAACCGACATTCCCTAAATAAGATAACTGGGTTCCAACCTGTAACCCCAATTGGAAGAGTGTCATTACCGAGCCACTGGTAAAGACAAGCAAAAGAGTCACCCTCATCTGGCAGGTGCCCTGAATGAGAATGGTGTTACCCTTAACTGGCAGATAAGACACCTCTTCAACCCTCAACTAGCAAGTTGATGTCTTAACCTACACTGGCTACGTAGTTCTAGAATACAATGACTGCTTCTAAGTATCATACCCTATAATTGCAGGTGAGCCCCCATCCTTGGATTCACTCGGTGTTGAATCCTACTCCCATCGGAATGACACTGATTATTATACTAAACTGAACTAGACTGATACTGATTTTTACTGAGTTTTGTAACTGAATGAGTACTACGGTTTTGTGACATTACTAAGACTATTCTATAACTACTGTAGCTCTAAGTAAATAGCTAGATTTTCGAGTATTGGATACCCCCAGGACTCAATAGCATGAAAAGTAAAGCATAGCATGATCTTGAAAAGCATAATAATGTCCACTTGTTCATAACTTATTCATAGAGACATTTTATCATACACTTGTAGGGCATAATCTTATACATAATTCGGACTACATAATGACATGTCATGATTCCACTATTTATTTCACATAGGCATTTTAGCAAACACTTGAGGAGCATGGATTATTTCACATGATAATGTTCAACACATAAACATCATGAATACAATACTCAATTGCAATTTCAAGGGCTTAGCATATAATTCACATAATTCATCACATAAACTATTTTAATTTCTTGGAAACTTATAATTAATCATGAATTAAAACCCAATTACTATCCTGAACATGAAAAATACAATAATTTCAAGCATGGAATTCATAAATCAGAGATCTTGTATGTTTAAAAAGGGTTCTTAGACTCCATGGATGAAAGGAACATATGAATGAACACCTAACATGCCTGAGAAGATTAGTTCTTGAAGGTTCTTGGAGGAATTCTTGAGTTTGTTCTTAATTTCTTGAAGCTAGGGTTTTGCCCTTTGAGAGAGAATGTTTTAATCTTGAGAGAAAGTGAGTGAATAATAAGATAATAGGTTATTTAGGGGTTCAATTTAGTGTTTAGACTGATTAGGGATGAGGAAAAATACCAAATTACCCCTGAAAATAAATTAAATTTCGTCACTGAAAATCCCGAGTTTGGCCTCTACCATAATGCGGTGGCATCGCGATGAGCCACTGGAATTGGGCTGGCACTATTCAAAAAGGGACGAACGTGAAATGGACCCTTGGCATGATGCGGCACCATCGTGGAGCCTCACTGGAATTTGACAACTGGGCAAATAGCTTGTGCTGCGACACGGTGGGATCGCGTTGCCATACTGGAAAATGACAATTGTGAACTGGAGCATTAGTGTGATGTGCTATTATCACAGAGCTTCACTAGAAACTGACAACTTCCATTTGGCTGGTCTCCGTGATGAATTGATGTGCCAGGTGGCACACTGTTTTACAAAAACTGCTATAACTCTTCATCCGGGTATCGGATTTGGGCAAATTTTATATAGTTGGAAAGCTGACTGAATTTCCTACGCATTGGTAAGATCTAAACTGAAAAATTCTAAGTATTTCAAAAATTTTATATATGAATACTCATGTACTGAGAGTTAAATTAACCTAGGGAAATACGGGGCATTACATAATGGCACCCAAGTGTCGCTTAGGCGATCTTCAATTTCGCAGCCAAGTGTCACTTTTGCGATACTTGTGTCGTCTTCACATATCTCTTAAGAAAACTATCTGCTGCTTTGGTGGCCTTAGCTGGGCAAGGTTGGTTATTTTAGCGACCTTCTAGACGCTTAAGCGACCCAATGAGTGCTTAAGCAAATGTAAGAGCTGAGTGCACCAGCTGAAGACTTGGAATTTTTCCAAGTATATATCGACCCTTCAGGATTCATCAAAAATCCCATAAATGCAAATGAACTATGTTACACTATGAAATTCGATAGTCAAACTCAATGGCGCAATCAAAATTTCCATCCAAATTCATTTCAATAAAAATGGACCCCACACCCAAGTGTTATTTTTCTTAATTTTTGACCAATATATCGAAATAAGTTTGAATGATTTGGGACCCAAACCAAATGGTCACCTAGGCTAAAATTTATGTTTTGATTTTAGAACTAACAGAATTGGCATACGGGGTCGTTTGACTAAAATTTTTGCTTGGAAGCCAATTCTAACCAACGAATACTTCAAAAAAGGAATTGGATCAAAAAATCAATCAAACTACCACGATAATCGAACTATTTACTCCAAAAAGTCATAAATGACTTGGGCAACTATAAAAAATCTCTAAACAATGAAAATAAGCGGAATGCAGATAATGACCCAAAAGTTCATTACAATATCCACTATTAAAAGAGCTTTTGCAAAAGTAAAGGGTTAGCATGTACTTGAAGGCTAAAATAGGTAAGGATACTGGGCTCGCATCTCGCTCTCGTTCTCCTAACTAGCCTTCTACTGGGTGGTGTCTCTACTATACCTTAACTATTGGAATCTCTCTAGAGCCACCGCTTAATCTCCCTGGATAATATGAACTGAGGCTCCTCCATGAAGGTCAACCAATAATCCAACTAAATCGAGTCCTACCAAACACATGAGACTGATCAGAAATGTACCATCGTAATATAGAAACATGGAAAATTAGATGAACAGTAGCAAAATCTAGGGGGTAAGGCTAACTCATATGCCATCTCTTCAACTGTGCAAAGAATCTCAAAAGGTCCAATAAATCCAGGGGTGAGTTTGCCTTTCTTCCCAAATATCAATACACCAGTCATAGGTGATACACGGAGAAATACCCGGCCATCAACTCCAAATATCAAGGATCGAAGTCTACGATCCACATAAATCTTCTACCTACTCTGAGCTACCCACAACCTATCTTAAATCACTCGAACCCCATCCAATGACTCCTAAATTAAGTCAGTACCACAGGATCTAATCTCAAAGGTCTCAAACCAATCAATCAGAAAATGACATCGTCTACCATATAAAGCCTCAAATGGTGTTATCGCAATACTCAAATGGTAGCTATTATTATATGTGAATCTGCAAAACCTAAGTGTTACTCCTACTAGCCTCCAAAATCTATAACACATGCTTAGAGTATATCCTCAAGAATCTGAATAGTCCGTTCGAGTTGACCATCAGTCTAGGGGTGGAAGGTTGTGGTAAGGTCCATCTAAGTATCCAACTACTCCTGATAATTTCTCCAAAAGGTAAAAATGAACACTGAACTCTGGTCTAAGATGATAGATATAGGCTCTCCATGCAAATGGACTATCTAACAAATACATAAATATGGGCTAAACTCTCAGCACTGAAGGTTATCTAAATAGGAATAAAATATGTCAATTTAGTCAACCAATCCACAATGACCCAAATACCATAAAAGTCACAGAAAGTGCGAACCAAACCACTAACAAAGTCCATGGTGATACTGTAACGCCCCAAATCTGGTACCCGAGATGCTACACGGTGCTCATAACCCAGAAGGACCACAAGCTAACCCATGACTGATATTTATACCTGTATACTGCATAAAATACTTTATAATATGGAAACATATACTGAAAGGCCATAAGGTTAAAAACTGAGACATAGTATATGATAAAAATATAATATTAGGGAAGGGTATGAAATACCCAAAATAACTGAAATAAGCTATCTGAACATACTGTAGTCTGGAAAGCCTCTAAAATGTGAATGTCTGAATAAAGAGTTGATAGGACATGTCCCAACTAACTCCAACTAATAAACTAATTACTGAGATAATAAAACGATGATCATGTCCTCAAAAGATGAGGACTCACTACTAACTCTGACAGCTGAGACTGGAATCTACTGATGCTCTGAAGCTCGTGTCTCCGAACCTATGGTATAAGACACCATATCACAAATGCATTAGTACTTTAAATATACTGGTATGTATGTAAGGTAGGCTGAATGCATGGGTTTCATATGCATAAACAATAACAATAGCGGACTGACTATCATGAGCGTGAGAATACATGTATGAGACATAATAACTAACACTGATACCGTGATAACATGATTACTGAATCTAAGTACTGATAACATGACATACTGATAACTGAAATAACTGATAACATGAGGGACTGTATCTAACAGTCCTGAATCTAATAGAACTAGCTGAGTCCCATACTATATCTGAGTTGACTGTATTTGACAGTCCCAAAATCTAAAAAACTGTCTGAGTTCTTTTACTGAGATTGATACTAAAACTATGGGAGATAGTTATCTAACCGACATGCCTCTAATATGCCATTATGGCTGAGTTGGGGTCCAATCTGTAACCCCAATTGGAAGGGTGTCAATATCGCGCCACTGGTAAAGACAAGTTATGGGTAACCCTCTTTTGATAGTGTCCTCTAAATGAGAACGGTTGAACCCTCATCTGACAGTTTTTACCCACCTCATCAACCCTCATCGAACATTGTTGATGTTTCAACCTATGCTGGCTACATAGTTCTGGAACGCTAGGATGACTTCTAAGAATCACACCCTCATCTGATAGTGTGTGTTCCCATCCTTGGGTTCACTTTGTGTTAATTTCTACTCCCATATGAATAGTCTCTAAACATAATTAACTAAACTGAACTGGGCTGAGTTAAACGAGTTTCATCGACTGACGGAATGCTACTGATATCTAAAAATGACTAAAATTACTGAGTTTCCTGAGTCATGAGACTAACTGAATTCTACTGAACATGGCTTGACTGAGGATATCTTGGAAACATGACACTGATTCTAGGCACACAGCTATATATTTTGGGTACAAGCACCCCCACGACTCGATAGAAGGAAACTCACAAAGCATGACTTTCTCGCAAACAAGATCCACATCAACAATACATAATTTAATAAGTTGTGGATTTCACAAAGTACATGGTTATCATACTATCTAACATGGATGAGAATGCTGATAATCATATCATAATCTCATGTTCTAATATCATGGGCCTTCCGACAACATATACATTTCACAATAATAGCATGGAGACCATTTAAACATAGGAGGATGACAAGCATGTCACAATATTTTATGTTTTAAGCTATAAGGAATGATTTCTACTCCTTCAAGTATTTTATCAAACACCTTGTATGCACAATTTAAAGCATAGGTGAAATCATCAAATTACACATCTTAAGCAACTAAATTCATGGATTTTATCTTACATATTAAGATAAAATTATGGAAAAAACACAAGGACTCCAGCTTTAAAATGAACAAGGTTGTTGAGCTTCATGAATGGAAAGAATCCATGAATGAACACAATTCATACCTTGGTTCATAAATACATGAATATTGACGGAGGAAATTCTTGAATTCTGAATCTTCTATGAAAAGCCCTAGGTTGTTCTTGAGAGGTATTTGAGAGAAAAGAGTGTATTTTGGGTGAAAAGTGGTTGAATCACGTATTAAAGGGATTGAATAGGGGTGAAAAATTGACCCTTTTAACCCTGGATGTGTCTTGTAATTTCAGTAAAAATTTCTCGAATTGGACCCCTGGCGCGACGCGGCGCTATTGCGTCGTGTCACTGGAATTTGACAATTGGGAAATTGAGGAATGGTGCAATGCAGAGCCATCGCATTATCCCTTTTTTTGTGACTTGGAACTTTGGAGCGATGCGGAGGCAATCGCACTGAGACACTAGAAAAGGACAATTGCTATTTTAGCTTATGGCGAGGTACGCCACTGACCAATATGGCGCTGTTTTACGACGGAAACTTGAAATAGTCATAACTTCTTACCTGGTTATCAGATTTAGGTGAATTTTATATCGATGAAAAGCTTATTAAATTTCCCACATGACAAAAAGTGAAATCTTAAAAATTCCACGTGTAGAAAAGTGGATTCATCTTTCAAAGAAAGCTCCTAACATTTTTAGATGATTTTAAGCTAGGAAAAGGTATGGGGTATTACAGATACACTCCCACTTCAACTTGGGAATAGGCAATATCTGAATAAAGCCATAAAATCTCTGATACTTGGCCTTCACCTACTAACAAAATAGGAAACGAGATACAAAATCTTCCATATCTCTCTTCATGTCACTCCACCAATAATGCTGCCTCAAATTCCTATACAACTTAATTGTACCAGGATAAATGGAATATTTGGAGTTGTGAGCCTCACATAAAATTGATTGAATCAAGTCTCCAACCTTCGAAACACAAATGCAGCTATAAAACCTTAGAATCTATGGTAGCCCTCTTAAAATCACCACTCAACACCTAATCACGAATAATACTAAGTCTCATATCCTTAAACTGGAGACCCGAAATCTGCTTAAATAAGGAAGACCTTACCTCAACACTAGCAAGAATCTTTTTGGGTTTAGAAATATCAAGTCACACTATCAAGTTAACCAAGGATTGGAATCCCAGAAGAAAATCTTTGAGAAACTGAAATAAAAGCCAAACTACCCATACTCACAGCCTTCCAACTCAAGGAATCCGCTACCATGTTCCCCTTGCTCGAATGATATAAAATATATATATGATAATTCTTTAGCAACTCCATCCATCTATGCTACCTAGAATTAAGCTCTATCTGGGTCATAAGATATTGAAGATTATGATGATCCATGTAGATCTCACAATGCATGCCATATAAATAATTCCTCTAAAATCATAAGTGCAAAAACTACCACGGCCAACTCCAAATCATGACTGTGGTAGTTGCGCTCGTGCATCTTCAGCTACCTCAATGCATAAATAATAACTCGATCCTTCTACATCAACACACAACCCAAACCAATACCAAAAGCATCATAAAATATGATGAATCCCTTACTCTCAACATGAAGATTCAATATAGGATCTAAAGTGAGAAATCCCTTGAGCTTCCAAAAGCTCAACTCATACTCCTCAGACCACTAGAAAGGAACCTCCTTCTAGGTTAATTCAGTTATCCTACTGTAATAGTAGCAAAATTATCAATGAACCGCCTATAGTAACTGGCCAAATCAATAAAGTTACAAAACTGAGATAGATATGTAGTCCTGGTCCAATAAAAAATTGCCCCAAGCTTTGCTTGATCCAATATAATCCCATCCTTAGAAACCATATGTCTAAGAAATGTCACGTACTCTAGCCAGAACTCATACTTAGAGTATTTGACAAAAAGTCTGTGATCTCTCTAAGTCTGAAGTACAACCCTCAAATATTGCATATGCTTCTTTCTACTCCTCAAATTTATAAGGATATTGTCGATGAACACAATAATTAAAAAATGCAAATAAGGGATGAACATGCAGTTCATCAAGTCTATAAATGTGATCGGGGCATTGGTCAATCCAAAAGATATCACCAGGAACTCTTAATGACCATAACAAGACTTGAAGGCTATCTTTGGGATGTCCTTATCCTGAATCCTCAACTACTGGTAACTAGACCTCAACTCAATCTTAACATCATTGATCCCTAAAGCTGGTCGAATAAATCATCAATACGAGGGATCAGATACCTATTCTTCACTTTCAACTTATTAAACTACAAGTAGTCAATGCACGTATACATAGAACAATCTTTTTTTTTCATGAACAAGATAGGAGCACCCTAAGGAGAAATACTCAATAAAATAAAACCCTTACCTAAAAGATCCTGAATCTAAAAATTTAGCTCCTTAAGCTTGACAGGAGCCATACAATAAGGTGTCATAGAAATAGGTCAGGTGATCGACTCAAGATTAATAAGAAACTCAGTATCATGCTCAGGAGAAAGATCATGTATATTGGTAGGGAAAACATCAAAAAACTCACAAACTATAGGAATAGAGTCAAGCAAGGGACTCTCCACACTAACATCACAAATACAAGCGAGATAAGACTGGCAACCCCTCAAAATAAGTCTCCTAGCCCAAACATAAAAAATAATCTCCATTGGCTCGCATCTACCAAATCGCTATAATATAACTAGGGTATGCCAGACATGGATAAGGTAATAGTCTTGAAAAAATAATCCAAAACCGCATAATAAGGGGATAACTAGTCTCTGCTCAAAATTACTTAAAAATTCACCATATCTAATACAATGAGATGAACCTGAGTATCAAACTCTCAAATAGTCACAACACAAGATTTATAAACTCAATCCACTATTAAAGAATCACCCATGGGGGTAGATATACATAATAGCACAAATAAGAAGCCCAAGATAACTCTAACTATAAGGTATAATAAGCAGATACATAAGAGTAGTGGATCTCAGATCAAATAAAGTAAAAGTTGGTTGATGGAACACTAAAATAATGCCTATAATAACATCATTCAAAGACTTATGTTAGGCCTAATAGATATGGCATACAACTAACCATGCTTGCCACCTAACTGGGATCCTGACTGATCTCATGTGCTACCTACATAGGGACCTCTAAGAGCACCTTAGAAACCACCCCAATGACCGTACATACCACCTATAATTGGGGGGGAACTACTCTAATTAGTGGAATACTCTGAGCTTCAGGAACAACTTCTCCATGATTGGGGCACTCTATCAAAAAATGGTCAAAGGCCCCATAAGTATAACATGTATTTGGCTGTGTATTGAAACCAGAAGATCTGGTTGTCCTAGAATAACCACCACAGCTAGAATAACCAAAGAATGAACCACTTGGAAGCTGACTACTACTCTAGACAAGATGATCACTGTATCTAGCCTGGTAACTGGTGATAATCTGAAGTGCAACTTGAACAGGCCTACTAGATTGACCCTGATGATAATAAAGTTGATGCGGTAGGTACCTACCCTGAGAACTACTATCTCTGAACCATAAGATACTACGGCTCCCACTAAAACTGCCCTGATATTGCAGCCTTTTATTGATACCCCCTTAGGCCTCATAATGCATCTCCTTCATAACATGTGCATGATTAAAAACCTCAGGAAAAGATCTACTACTAGCAACCAAACTTTGCGTATCCATCAAAGAGGGAATCTCAAATCCTAAACATAACACTGAACCCGCTCATACTCAGTCAGGAAAATAGATGTAGCATACCTAACCAACTCATAAAATCTAGCCTCATACTCCAAAACACTAATAGAGCCCTGCTCTAACCTGTAGAACTAATCCCTCAAAAAATCTCTAAGTCTGCAAGGCATATACTTCTCCAAGAAGACCTCAAAGAATTGAGTCCATGTCAAAGAGGGATATTCAGGTAGTCTGGAATTAAGATGACCTCTAGACCAGTGTCCAGCTGCCAAATCCAACTAAAAGGTAGTGTAATCCATAGCACGAGTCTCAACTATGCCTAAATTATAGAGTCTGTCCTCATACATAACTAAGAACTCATACCATCCTCACTTGATGTACTATAAAATCAAAGTAGAGCCAATCTAAAGAATCTACTTTGTATGTTCTGCTTTTTAACAGATATAGCTGGCTAGGCAACTACTGGCAGAGCAACTACCGACTGAGCAACCACTAGTGTAAGTGGGACCTTATTTTTGGGAGTTGTAGATATAAGTTGTGCTCCCATTTTAGTACCACCAACTAATCCCAAGAGCTAAACTAATATATCCTAGAGCACCAAAGAAAAAATAAACCCCATTAGAGCCTGGGATGATCCATGCCTACCACTGGTTGGGGTGGAGAAATCTCTAGCTTAAGAGCATAAATAGGGTCTGGTAAAGGCCCTTATCTTGGTCTTTGACTAGGTTGTGTTTCTCGATTGTCCTCGGCCTCTAGGTCATCTACAAACTATGATAGGATCCTTAGTTGTAGACATAGGGTCCTCGTTTTGTGTAGTGGTAGCTCGCATCCTGTCCATTTGTGAAAGAGTGAAACCAAAGATCTCTTAAAAACACAACCATACTCTTAGCATGAAATGAGTGAAAGAAGTAAAGATCTCCTAAGAATGTCCAATAGCCTACAAAAGATAAGAAATAGACGTCATTTTGATCCACAGAACTCTGCTAGACACTTGCTCTTGTACCAACTTTACTAGCTAACATACCACTCTAATATTAATTTATAGCAACATAATTTATGAGTTATGATAGCACCTACTTATCCCTCCAATAAATAATCCAATCCATAGCCTAAAACTGTAAGTAATGGGCTAATTTGGAGGAAAATAAAATAAATATCAAAAAGTTGCAAGTGAAAGGATTGCAAGTAATAAACCAATAATAATAATAGTAAGACAGCAGATAAAATAACATAAATAACAATCCCATGACCTAGTAATATCAGTATAGATTCCCTAATCTAAGAGAATACAAAGTATGATTAAGTCAAATATTCATTAGTCTTAAAATATGGAAAGACTAAATATAAATAGAATAAGAAAAAAGGGTAACTCCAACTTTGAGAGCTCACCCTATCCTCGAACTTAAATCAGCATGATCACACCATCAACGGTGGATACTAATACTCAAATCTGCACCAAAAACCTATAGAAGTATAGTATGAGTACCAAAGGCATGGGTACTCAGTAGGCATCATCGTCCAACTAAACTAAATCATAATATAAGTACAATAAAGATGCAAGATAAATAATCTAAGCCAAGGTGAAAGGAAAAACCAGGAATATTACTCAAAATACTGTAAATAAATAATCAGAACAAATATAATATGAAAGAAAGCATACTAATATGAAAAAATTATTCCCTATAAGCCGAAAGTGTAAAGAAGTAAATGGTTAAAGGGACCCATAAGCCCGGAGGATGCCTTCAAGAGAAAAAATAATCAAAAATTACTAAGTAACTGTATCTCAAAATCATAATCGCAAATCCTTCCATATTGTAAGCACATCATAAATAACCTTACAAAGTCGAACTCAAATTGAAAATTATATTATCATCATTTGCTAGACTTGAACTGGAACACATATCATCATCATTTGTCATACTTGAATCGGAATTCATATCATCAATCATCAAACTTGAACCAGAACTCAATATTATAAATCATCAAACTTAAACTAGAACTTAATATAAACTCCCACGTACCAATCTAGCATAAAAATCTTGTATCCAACCTCCTCAATCACCCAGTTATACAATTTTAAGGGTATAACACACCTATATGATCTACAAGGAGCTAATGTTAGCCTTGGTCTAAGGTGGGCTGGAGGGGTCCACTTCAAATCCTCAAAATCTGATGTAAATCCTACCCCAAACTAGGATAAGGTATCTAATTTTTACCACTAGATATTAAATAAGCCACTTTTATTCCTAAGATAGAAATTTTACTTAAAGCATGAGTAACTAAGTCAATTACACCAAATTTACGATTCCTTAATAGGCTAAATAATTCAAATAATACTAATTATCCCTCCAAGACCTAATTCCCAATGTAGAAGAGAGGTAAACCTTGCTTACCTGGACGCCGAAGAAAGCCCACTGAAATCTACTAAAACATTGATTTCCTATTTCGAGAAGCTTCCGCATGATGCCACGCTATAAAAATAATAATCTACTCATAAAAACAAGAACAAAGGTACCCATATTGTATTTTTATACTTTATCTCCAAAATCACGTAAAACTCTCATGTGGGGTTCACTTGCAGAATCTCACTTTTGAAATGGTCAACGCATCCCTTTATTCTCAAGGAACGTTTACCCTCAAGAATAGGTAAATTCTATGATCAAATGGTGTTAAAATCAACCCAACAATAATCTTGAGATTTTGAGAAATAATAGAGAAATTCACCATGAAATTAGTGAAAACTTACCAAGAATTTGAAGAAGAAACGAGTAATTTAAGCTTAAAATCACTTGCTAATATTTTTACCAAGTTTCCACACTTTCAAGGGTTCTACACTCTTGAAATTGTATTAAAAATGGGAGAAAATCAAACTGATAAGGGTATTTAAGGGCACCCAGGTGTCTCTTAAGCGAGCACTGGGCCGCTAAAGCGGTTATCACTTTCGCAGCCTAGTGTTGCTTTTGTTATATCTATGTCATCTACACATGTCGCTTCAGTAAACCATCTTCCTCTTAAGCGGCATTCACTTAAGCAGTGAAAGCTTTGCTTAAGCGTCCTCACTTGGGCAAGCCTAGTTGCTTAAGTGACCAGTCGGCTGCTTAAGCGACCCAATGGGCCCTTATGCGAATGCACCAGCTGATGACTTAGAATTTTTTCATGTCTCCACAAACCCCTCAAAATTCATCTAAAACCTTGTAAATGTAAAAAAGAACTATTTTATCCTATTAAATTTAACATTTTAGACTCAATGAAGTGGTTGAATTTTCCATCCGAGATCATTTTCTTGAAAAGTGGGTTTCACGCCCAACTATCACATTTCTAAATTTTTAACCAATAGCCCTGAATGAGTCCAGAAGCTTTGGAACCCAAACAAAGGTCCACCTAGACTAAACTCGATATTCCAGAGCTGTTGGAACTATCAAAATTAGAATACAAGGTCGTTTGACAAAAATTTTTGCCTAGTAGCAAATTTTAACCAACAAAGACTTTAAAATAAAAAAATCGCTCTAAAAACCAAACGAACTACTCGATAACTGAATTTTCAGATCCATAAAGTCATAAATGACTTGTGGTACCTATATTAAAGCTTTAAATAACAGAAATAAGCTAAAATGTAGAAAATGACCTAGAGGGTCATTGCAAGCTCCAATATGCAGACCTAGAAAATTTAACGACTTTAACTTATAGACTTTGTAGATTTAAGACTTCATCCTATGTTGTTGAATTTGAAGGCTTCAAATTACAGACTTGAGCTATTTTGATACTTTATCATGTAGTTTTGGTAAATTTAAAAACATAACTTTCAAAATTGATAGATTTAAAGACTTCAACTTGCACAATAGAAGTTTTGAAGATTTGAACTTGTATATATGGTGGATTTGAAACTTCAACTTGCAAATATGACATATGTGCAACTTTAACTTCAAAATTAGAAAATTTGAGGCCTCCACCTCATAATCTGGGTAGATTTTTTATTTTAACCTATAGGCTTGGATCAAAGAACCAAATACTTTGACTTCAAACCCAGTCGAAGAAACTCATTTTCCATAGAGGATTACCCCCATCAATCCATCATTATTTGGTGAAAGTTTAAAGTTTGAACAAAAAGTACATTAAGACCTAACTTTCATATGTCGGATCAAGTGAGCACATGTATCTTTTGGCACTCATTAGACTAAATTAGAATTAATAAGAGGGTCAAGTTATAACATAGTTCTGAAAATTTAGATCAAATTTGAAAAAAATTAAAACTTTAAGATTTGGCTCAAATTTGAAAAGCCTTGCAATTTAAAGATAAACTTGATTAATATATCTCAAATTTGAGGAGCATTATGACATATAGTTTGGGCTCGGGTGTCTAGAAGAATTCTAACTTAAAGAGTTAGCTCAAATTTGAAGAGCTAAACAATTTAGGCATATGTTTCAAGGAGTATTTTAACTTGAAAACTTTGCTAAATTTGAAGAGCTTCATGATATTAAAATTTAGCTAGTAGTTTAGTGAGCTTTGTGACATGAAAATTTTTCTCAAATTTGTAGAGATTTTTGAATTGAAGGTTCGGCTCAGATGTGAAGAGCTTTACAACTTGGAGATTTGTTTCAAGTTTAAAAATTATGCATCTTGGAGAATTATCTCAAATTTAAAGAGAGATATATAGTTTAGGATTGTGCATCTAAAGAACTTTATAACTTACAGTTTAGGTTCTACATTTAACCTGCAATTTAGGCTCATGCATTGAGGAGCACCAAGACATATATCAATTTTTTAAATTTATCTTCGAATGCAAACTTGACCCACTATAAAGTTCTTGTGTATCTTTATCTTTGTAAGCATCATAGGTAGGCAGCCATTGATCTCCACTTGCAGCCAAGTATGCTTAATTCTATATCATGCACACGGGTTACAAACTCTTTATATATATTAGGCTTTAATACTTGAAAGATGTATTTAAGACCCTAATTCATGCCCTGAGTGCACATTTCATACTAGAAGTTACACTAAGAAAATCTTTGTAGATGGGACTTAAGCTTCTCAAGTCATTGATAAAGCCAACAACTGACTCATCATAAAGTTGGCCAGCCTTTGTAAGTTCAATCATACTAAAAATATATCTTATGCTATAGAAATGATTGACAAACTCTTGCTCCAACTACTCTTAACTATCTGTAAAAGTGGGTTCGAGGTTTATGTACCAATCAAAGGCATTTTCTATGAGATACCGAATGAACCACTTGATAAGATAATCAACATAGGTCCCAGCATCATTACATGTCTTCATAAAGTTTTCTATATTTTGTTTGGGATTCCCTTTGCTATCAAATCATTGGAGCTTCAAACATTGATAACCATCATTTTTAATTCATCAATCCTTTATGTATACGACTTTACATATGTGTAACAAAAATACCTAAGGTCCTATATCAGATTTAGCACAAAAAATTAGATAGACATCAAAAAATTTCTCCACAGAATAACTCACGCGTATCGTGGTCTGAGCCAACAACCCATTGTATGACCTGTCTTGTATTTGCAATCTTAAGTCCTGAAAGTTTACAATTTTTCACCAGTGACAATTATTTTTTATGATGAGTCATTTTCAAATACTATGAGTGATCATCTCTACACTCGTTCTATGTAAAATTCCCAGAGTTCTAAAGATTGATTTTTTTCTCCCAGTGACAATGAGTCCACACAATGACTCATCATCAATGAAGAAAAATCATTGTTCCCAGTTATGATCTGGCCAAGGGAAAACTTTTCCGTCATAATAAATCCAGCGATGAGTCATTATCAACTATGACTCATCTTGATGACACATCATGACTGGTACAGTAAAATCAAGTACACTTTACTTAGGATATTTTTGTACTTTCCCTATTTCTTAGACCTAAACTATGTCATTTAAAGGGTATCTTGAGAGGGATTAAAAGGGATTAGTATATCCTTTACTTCCATTCTCATCCAAACTCAAAAAAAAAAAATAACAAAAGGAATTTTTTTCTCTTAAGTCCCAAGAAGATAGGGGTTTTCTCCAAAAGCTACAAGTCGAAGTTCTTAGTGATAATTCTCCAAATTCCAAGTGTGTGACTATTGAATGAGGGTCTCCTTTCATAGTCATTTCCAAAGATATTTTCTAAGTTTTGTTTTATGAAATTCATGAATTAGGTGAAGTTCCTAATTATTTCAATTCTATGATTTCTTCCGGTATTTGTGTTTCTAAATATCTTATGACCTTGAATATCAATTTATGCATGATTTTAAATAGGGATTTTATATATGTTGGTGTGTAATGAAAACACAATCTTGGATATTTATAAAATTAGAATGAAATATATAATTGAAGAATAAATTTAGATTAATATTCTAAATACCATGTTTATCATGGTTTTCTGAGATAGTAGCATATACTAGTTCCATGATTTCAGTCCTCTTCAAATAAAGCAAATTAAACTAGTTTATGTATTTTACTCAAATTTTAGTAGAATTATGAGCATATATATATATATATATATACATATATATATATATATATACATATATATATATAATTATGGGAGTATTATTTAGCACCGATAGGACAAGGGTTCAGATAATCCAAGTCCTAAACTATATGCCACTGTAAGTTACAAGGTTTCTTACCAATTGAGAGGGTCTTTCTTAGCCCGAATTGGCTCATGAGTAGATTTACACCAGTCATGATTCTTACCCTTAGAAAGGTATAGAACACCCTACCAAATTATGTTAAAGGTTAGACTCTATATTGCTCACATGGTCTATGCCGGTTATAAGAACCTCCAATTGATGTAGACTCAACATAGTACACGGCCCTTAGATTAATTGTATTTTCTTAAACTCAAGGCATTTCAAATTATGACTTCATATAAGTGTTTCTACATATGTTTATGTATTTCATACTAGTTCATTATACTTTAGCTCAGGTTGATATCTTAACATAACCCTTTCAGTACTTATCAATATATTGTATATTTGTATTTCTAACATGCTCAGCACATTCAAAGTACAAACCACATCTTTGCATTATATCATATTTAGGTATAGATTTTGGCATTCACAATCATACTCACAATTAGCATGATCCCGTACCCTTCAGTAATAGATTATTAGTAAGTCCTCATCATTTGAGGATGATATTTCAGTATTCTTTTATTTATCATTATTTCAATTTTAGAAAGTTAGAGTTAGCTGAGAACTTGTCCCAGCAACTCAGCTTTTAGTTGAGGCTTTTAGATAGTAAGTTATTTTATGTTGTACTTTATTTTTTGGACTAGTGACTATATCAGTCATTGCATAACTTTATTATCAATTCAAATAGCTTCCACATTTAGATACTCTATTGTTTTTCAATATTACTAGTATCATGCAAGACCAAAGGTTAGCCTGGGATCATTTTATCTTTAAGCACCATGTTGAAACAAAGGTGTAGGCTTAGTTTGTGACAATCACTACTAGAAAAATAGGAAAAGCGACCAGAAAAAATGATCACATGTGGTCGTTGTTTTGTTTTTGTGACCAAAAGTTGTGGTCTCAAAAATATTTTTTGCTTTTTTAAAAGAGACCACATGTGGTCGCTTTTTCAAAAAAAAATTATATATTTATAATTCACTATAAATTTTCATTAAAAAAAATCTGACATAAAAAAACGACCACCAATGGTCGCTTTTAAACATTTAATTAAATAATGTATTTAAAGAAAGCAACGACAAGTGGTCACTTTTATATATATATAATTAATTTAATTATTTAGGCAAAGCAACCAATAGTAATAAAATTAATTTAATAAAAGCGACCACATGTGGTCGTTTATTAAAAATTTAATTAATTTATATTTTATACAAAAGCGACTACATGTGGTCACTTTTATTAAAATTAATTAATTAAATAAATATAAGAAAGCAACCACATATGGTCACTTTTATATATATAATTAAATAATTAATTTTAATAAAAGCGACCACCTGTAGTCGCTTTTATTTAATTAATTAATTAAATTTTTATAAAGCGACCACTTGCTTTTGGATTTAAAATTTTTTAAATAATTAATTTTTAGAAAAGCGATCATAGGTGGTCTCTTTTTTAAAATATAATTAATTAACTAATTAAATAAAAGCGACCACATGGTGGATGCTTTTATTTATTATTAATTATTCAATTGTATATAATAAAGAGGAATAAGGGCAAACTTCCATGTACCTACACTAAAATAGGAATTATGAATTATATTATTAAAACTATTAATTAAATAATTTAATTATCAATAATTAAAAGTGGTTCCCATAATTATTTAAACTGAATCAGGAATTAAATTATCAATAATAATTTACAATTATTTATTTAATTGTGGTTGCTATAATTATTTATTTCAAAACACAAGTTCACCTTTCAAGTTACTACACTAAATCATTTTCAAGTCACTAATCCACTTTTCAAGTGACTGCACTTGGATCATTTTGAAGTCACTAGTACACATTTCAAAATACTATACTTGATCATTTTCAAGTCACAAATTCAGATTGCAAGTGACTACACTGAATCATTTTCATGTCTCTAATTCACATTTCAAGTGACAACACTAAACCATTTTTAAGTCATGAATTCACATTTTTCAAGTGACAACACTTAACCCTTTTCAAGTCATGAATTCACATTTTCAAGTGATCACATTTTACTAATTTCAAAACACAAGTTCACCTTTCAAGTAACTACACTAAATCATTTTCAAGTCACTAATCCACTTCTCAAGTGACTATACTTGATTATTTTGAAATCACTAGTACACATTTCAAAACACTACACTTGAGCATTTTCAAGTCACAAATTCTTATTTCAAGTGACTACAGTAACCATGTTCATGTCTCTAATTCACATTTCAAGTGACTTCAAGTCATGAATTCACATTTCAAGTGACAACTCTTAACCATTTTCAAGTCATGAATTCACATTTTCAAATGATTACACTTTACTAATTTCAAAATACAAGTTCACCTTTCAAGTAACTACACAAAATCATTTTCTAGCCACTAATCCACTTCTTAAATGACTACACTTTAAACATTTTGAAGTCACTAGTACACAATTCAATACTACACTTGATATTTTTAAGTCACGAATTCATATTTCAAGTGACTATATTTAACCATTTTCATGTCTCTAATTCACATTTTCAAGTCATGAATTCACATTTTAAAGTGATTACACTTTACTAATTTCAAAACACAAGTTCACCTTTCAAGTAACTACACTAAACCATTTTCAAGTCACTAATCCACTTCTCAAGTGAGTACACTTGATCCTTTTGAAGTCACTAGTACACATTTAAAACACTGAACTTGATCATTTTCATGTTACTAATTAACATTTCGAGTGACTACACTTAAGCATTTTCTACACTCTAATTCACATTTGAAGTGACAACACTAAACCATAATTACACTAAACCATTTTCAAGTCAGTAATCCACTTTTCAAGTGACTACACTTGATCATTTTGAAGTCACTAGTACACATTTTAAAACACTACACTTGATCATTTTCAAGTCACAAATTCATATTTCAAGTGACTACACTTAACCATTTTCATGTCTCTAATTCACATTTTTAAGTCATGAATTTATATTTCAAGTGACAACACTTAACCATTCTCAAGTCATAAATTCACATTTTCAAGTGATTACACTTTACAAATTAAAAAACACAAGTTCACCTTTCACACAACAAAACTAAACCATTTTCAAGTCACTAATACACTTCTCAAGTGACTACACTTGATCATATTGAAGTCACTAGTACACATTTTAAAAAACTACATTTGATCATTTTCAAGTCACTAATTAACATTTCAAGTGACTACACTTAACCATTTTCAACTATCTATTTAACATTTCAAATGACAACTTTAACCATTTTCAAGTCGTGAATTCACATTTTCACGTGATCACACTCTACTAATTTCAAAACACAAGTTCACCTTTCAAGTAACTACACTAAACCATTTTCAGTTCACTAATCCACTTCTCAAGTGACCACACTTGATCATTTTGAAGTCACTAGTACACATTTTAAATAACTACACTTAACCATTTTTAACTAACTAATTCACATTTTAAGTAACTACACTTAACCATTTTCATGTCACTGATACTCATTTCAAGTGACTACACTAAATCATTTTCAAGTCACTAATTCACATTTGAAAACACCATACTTAATCATTTTCAAGTCTCTAGTTCGTTTTTCAAGTAACTGCACTTGATCATTTTCAAGTCACAAATTCATATTTCAAGTGACTACACTTAATCATTTTCAAGTCTCTAATTCACTTTTCAAGTGACTACACTTAACTATTTTTAAGTCACAAATTCATATTTCAAGTGACTACACTTAACCATTTTCAAGTCTCTAATTCACGTTTCAAGTGACTACACTTAACCATTTTCAAGTAATGAATTCAAATTTTAAGTGACAACACTAAACCATTTTCAAGTCACTAATTCACATTTCAAATGATTAAACTTAACTAATTTCAAAACACAAGTTCACATTTCAAGTAACTACACTAAACCATTTTCAAGTCACTAATTCACATTTCAAGCGACTACACTTTCAAGTGACTAATTCATATTTCACATTACCAACATCACAATTCCAAATAAAATTATTAAACTTTCGTTTGTACTATAAGTTAAACAATTCAACAAATTTAATAAAGCAAATAAGTAGAGGCGTCGCATGTCCCTTTCACACCATATAATCATCACAAAACCTATGGCTTTCAGAGCCTTCTACAACAAACAATCCCACCATAACACTACATTTAAAGACTTTACTATAAGAAAATAGAAAGAAGTCAACTTACCTTTGATTGGTCTAAGTTGAAGAGAAAGGGACAAGTAGTCGCCGAAAAATAACAAAGCAATTATTTTTTTCAAATTTGGGTTCTGTCAAAAAGCAATATCAAATTACTTGCTACTTCACGTCAAACTATAACACCAACCTCTTTAGAAAACAAACTACACTCAATAATAATTCTAATAATTCTCCTGAAACAGTATGTCAATAATGCAAGCCATGGATGGCAATAGACAAGAAAATATGGTAGCAAGTACAAACTAAAACTTGACCAATTAGGCTAAACAAGTTCCAAGTATAATGCAGGATTCATTTTTCAAGTTTTCTAGTCCCAGAGAAAACTCATGAACAAATCCGCCTCTTATAGTCTAGCTTTAGTTATTGCACCATTTGCACAGCATAAGATCATGAAGTATGCGAATCAGCTAACAGAAATAACATCACGCATCAGCTCCAAAATAAATAATTCAACGTCAAAGTATGTTTCAGCAGCAAAAGAGATTATACAATAATTATGTTTCTTACCATCAAGTCCTACTTCATTCCTTCCCCTTTTTTGATGCACTAAATATTCCTCTCACCATATTTACTAATATTTGTTGTTAACTTAACTTACTCAGCAGTTGCAGGAGTACAAAGAAGGGGTTCAAATAAACCCTTCTTCACCACTTATATAAGATATAAATATATCTCTCCATGACCCCCAATATGAGTAATAGTTAAATTTTGGCATCATTACTGCTAGATTTAAAGTCAACAGATATGATAGATAGTGCAAAGGCATAAGTTAACTCATCTAGCTACTAAATAGAGCAAAATATAATATATTTCATATCAACTTCACAAGAAGTTAATAAAGGACCTACCACACAATGGTGGACGTTTTCCCAACTGTGTGGCTAGTAGAGTTTCAAAAGCTCCGAGACAGATCGAGTATTAAGAAGATAAAATCCCTCGAACGGTGGACGCTCGACGGTGGTTGATGAGTTGCTGTAGATTGGTTGTTGCGGATCGAGTATTTTATCGAAGGGTTGATTGTTGGGGATCCCTAATTAAGAAGGGAAAATTAAAGAGTTAAACAAAATAGGGGTCAAGGTTTGAATTGGGTCGAATATTATAAAATTTTTAAAAAAATCGATCATTAGTAGTCAACTTATTTTTTAAAACAAATAATTACTCAAAAAATGCCCACTTGTGGTCGATTTTATTTAAAAAAATAAAAATTTAATAACTTGTATAATATTTATAATAACATCCAAAAAATTTAATGCAATGTACAATATAAATGGGATAATTGGTTATTTTATCATTATATTGACACTAGTACTATATTTCTTAAATCGTATAATAGTATCATTTTTCTTAAATTAGAATGAAGTTTTAGTTAATTAGCTTTTAAATACAATATTATATACTATATAATACAATGTATTAATCAGATGAATTATCAGTTAATAAGCTTACGTTATTATAACTTCAACAGTATAACCTTGGTATACATTAACACGAGTAGTATATTTTCTCAATGGTATGAATCAACGTATTAGTCAAAATACTTGAATATATAGAACAGTTAGCTAGATTTTGATTACTACGTACATCACTACACGATATATATGTGTGTTTATATATACATATATTTGATTGACTATCATCTTCAAAATGCATTACTCCATAATACAACGTATTTCATATATACTCAGATAAATTATCAGCTAGTTTATCTTACCTTATTATAAATTAAACAAAATATTATCATCTCGATAGATCGTTCGTATGATATCAACCCATTAATATATAATTAGATACATTAGTTAGCTTTTGACTACGTACTTTGTACATCACTACATAATACACACACACACACACATATATATACCCATATACACTTTATCGACTATCAGGTTCTACATGTGTAGTCTATACATCACATATATGTGTATATTGTCCTGTAATGCAACGTCTTTCATACATGCTCTATTGAGTTATCGATTAATTTGATTAACTTACACTAATATATTCATTATACAAAGATTATGTTTAACGTTATTTAACGTATATAAGATGAAAAATATATTCATTTTATATATTGAAACATAAGTAAGAGATAAAGATTATGTTTAACATAATTTATTTATTTTATTTAATATATTTCTTAGTTTATGTTTTAGTATAACTTTTTTTTACAAAATTTAAATTTAATTGAGTTTATTATTATTATAGAGGTTATCGACTACGTGTGGTCAGTGTATTAAAAAAAGTAATATATATTAAAAATATATTTTATTATGTTCTAATGAAAAGTGACCACAAGTGGTCTATTTTTTTAAAATATTTTCTTTTTATTTATTTAATCAAAAAGCGACCACTTGTGGCCACTTTTATATAAATATTTTTAGTTAAATTTTTTAAAGAAAAGATACCACAAGTGGTTACATTTTTTTTAATTTTTTTAATCATAAAGTGACCACGAATGATTGGTTTTTAAAATAATTTTTATTTTATTTTTTTATAATCCAAAAGCAACCACAAGTGGTTGCTTTTTAAAAAATATTTTTAATTTAATTTTTCAAATAAAAGTGACAATTAAAAAATATTTTAAAATTAATTTTTAAAATAAAAGCGACCACAGGTGGTCGGTTTTTGTAAATAATTTTCTATTTCATTTTTTTAAATCCAAAACTGACCACAAGTGGTCGCTTCTGAAAGAACATTTTTAATTTATTTTTTTGAATTATCCTTTTTATTATTTAATCCAAAATCGACCAAAAGTGGTCGATTTTTGTATATTATTTTTAATTTATTTTTAAATTAAAAGCAACCACTTCAAAAATAATTTAAAAAAAATAATTGAAAATATACCACTTTTGGTCGCTTTTAGTTTTAAGAAAAAAATAATAATTAATATGAAAAAATTTAAAATTATTATTAGACTATTTTAAAATATAAAAGCGACCACATGTAGTCACTTTTTTATTTTAAAAAAAAAATGAAAAAATGACCATACGTGGTTGCTTTTACTACGACCACCAGCTGTGGTCTCTTTTTTGTGGTCGCAAAAGTTATTTTTTTAGTAGTGAATATGTAATAGAAAATCTAGATAAGGACTTAGATTCATCTTTGATAGCCTCTATAATGAAGTACTTCAATTGGTCAATACGAACCAAAACTTCAGCAGAGACATAAATATATTTGATCGTTGTTGTTTGCTTTAGAAATAACTCTCCTTTTGTCTTAATTCTCAAAAATCTTCATAGGTGATTGGATTGATCCTCTCTCAGTCAGTCTCTCCATCTTATTTGTTAGCTTGAAAAGTTTAGGATCTTGTTCTTGTAAGTAATATGTCAAGCCTTAAACTACTTTGATAAAGTTTGTATATTATTTCTCTAAGGTGAGAGCATCAATTATCATAGTTTGTACCACTATTGTGGAGGATAAGGAATAATATGGATCTCTATTTGAATAGAGCTTGGACTAAGGAATAATTTAATTGCATATTGAGCATTCATGATGTCATCTTCTTGTAAGAATGAGTTGTCAGACTTATGATATTTTTGTGGAAGATCAAGTTAAGCCAAAAAAAATTTTGGGTTGACCTATTATCTCCAATGCTATTTTTAATTTTTGGAGTGGTTATCCACAGTAGCATTTTGTATGGAGTTTATCTTTATTTGAGTAACTTTAATGCTCTTTAAATTTTAAAAGAAAAGATGAGAGGTAGGGATTGTCCGCTGGGTGTGCCAAAATTAATAGACAATAAAATTTATATCAAGAATATAAAATTTCACAATAATTAGATTATTTGATTTCAAAGAGTGAGTGTTACAATCTCTAATAATCCTCCTACTCTTCTACTCCAATATAAATTCAACTATCTTTAAGCTTAATCTTGAATCATGGTAAACTTGAGCTTGACTTGTATTTGAATCCAAGGGCTTTTAAGCTTATTCATGAATCTGGTGGTCTTGCTATTGACTTGTACTAGAATAAAAGGGCTTTTGAGCATGATCTTGAATATAGTAGTCTTGATCTTGACTTGTACTTGAATTCAAAGGTTTTTGAGCTATATCTTGAATTTAGTGGTCTTGATCTTGACTTGTACTTTAATCCAAGGTCTTTTGAGCTTGATCTTGAATCTAGTGATCTTGATCTTCACTTGTACTTGAACACAAGGGCTTTTGAGCTTGATATTGAATATCATCTTTATCTTGAGTTTTATTTGAACATGAGTACTTGAATTCTTGAACTTGTAGCTTGTAGAGAAATCTGGAGTATTTGATCGTTAAGCTCTCTCCATCTTCTTGTTAGAATTTTAGTTTCCTTTCTAAATTTTAGAGACCCTTATTTATAGTTGTCGAAAGGAGTTGTGATTAGAACATAATTTTACTGGCCAATTAGATTTAAGTGATATGGCGGTATTTGTTTAGGCGGACCATGTCACTTGTACATTTGGTCTATTCTTATTAGCCTTTGATTTTACTAGGGATTCTGTATTATTTTGACACATGGTATGATCCTATTAGATCCTTTGCTTGACTCTATGTGACAGGTCATCTGATACGTGGCATAAAATTGGGCATCTAGAATAAGATAACGTCTTGGGCTTAACAAAGTGGGATACTTATTTTTAGTCCAAATTATTGGACTAGCCCAATGAAATTGGATTTTAATTAAATCCCTACTAATTATATTTACATATTTGATCCAACTATATTTATTTACAATATCTTTTTGAACTAATATATTTTAAATTTAATAAAATTTATATGATTACAATGACATCTTAGGAATGACTCATGAAATCACTATTCAAGTCATACTAAGGCCTATATTGAGGCTCGAAGATTTTGTAAATTGAAGTTTAATACCATAACTCATCCAAGAACTCATGAATTAAGAGTACAATTCATACTTAGATCTATAGATGAACTCATGAAGATTCCAAGTATCCCAACTCCCACAAGTGGCACTGTAATGACCTTTTCCATTATTAGACGTAAGTCTAGCAAACCAAAATTTGAATTAGGGTTTTTCCTGAATTGAGTGTTGAAAATTTTAGGCTAGGCTATGCTAGACTCTAATAATATCGGAGCACGGTATGTTCTAGGGAAATTTGGGAATGGATTAGTTAAAGTTGTATATTTTAAGTTGATTTTATGATAGCTAAGATAATAAGGAATCTATATAACTTTATGAAAGTAAATTCGGGTGAGTAGGACTTTTGATATCAAATTTGACATAAAAGAGGTTGGGTTGGGATGTCACAATCTAAGGGGGTGCTGCAAAAATGGCAAAACTTGAAGAAATTCTGAGTTTCAGCCTCACCTACCCCACTATATCTAGTGGCAAGTTGCCACCACTGTGTTGCTATAGCGAGATATTTCAGCTATAGCATGAGTCAGCTTTGATCAATCTCAACATAGAAGGTGAATCTTTCTATAGAGAGATAGGGCTTCTGTTATAGTATATACGTTGACTAATGCAGAAAACACCCCGAGTATTATTTTTATTTCACTTTCTTTTGGGGGATAGCTATGGCTATTTGGGGTGAATTCCACCTACTTTTCATCAAATTTATTGTTAAAGATAAGTTAACCCTTCCCTTCAATTAACTAGTTTTTTCAATTATTAATCCTTAGAACCACTAGTTTAAGGATTTTGGAGAGTATTTAACTTGACCTAAGTGATTTTTCTAGTGTAAGTGGATGAATTGAGTATAAATCCTTTAGATTTTGGTTAAAAATATTTAATTTACTATTGCATGCCTAGAATTCATCATTAAATCAATGAAATTATGAGAATTAAGATGGAATGGTGATAGGAAACCCTAAAATGAGAGGAATGATCATGAATTTGACCTATGGGTTATGGGATAAGATTGTAAGTCTCAAAAACACTAGGTCATTGTCTAAATTATGATCATATTATTGTATTTAGACCACAACCAAGCAGAAATTACACAGAAATGCAAGGCTAAAGTATAATTGAGTGGTGCAAAGATTTGAAGTAGGTGATGATTTAATGTAGTTGAACCCAACTTGATTTATCTGTGCGTGTTAACTTTTCCTTTTATACTTGTTACAGACTTTGTCCTTCAGTTTTTGTGATTTAAAATGCTTTAAGATTAATATTTGTATGTTAGTCACAAAGTATTAAAATTATTGAGCTATTTAGTGTATCAGCTTATATTCAGTTAGGAGTGGTGCTTGCAACCGAGCAGATACAAAGATGAAGGCTCACCCGTCAATTAGACTGAGACCTTTAGTAAAAGTCCCTAAGTCCTAGAACTATGATACCATGGTAGGATTTAAAGGGCCACCCGTTAGACTAGTATTGACACCTTAGTCCTTTGGACATCAGTTTACTGGTACTACATCAAATCAGCTTTTATACCATGGTAATGTTTATTGGTCCATTTTTGTAATACCCCATATTTTACTAGCCTAGAATAACCCTCAGTGCATGGGTTATCCTAAATGAAATTTGTAAAATACTAAGTAGTTCAAATTTGAGCCTGCCATTGCATAGGAAATTCAATTAGCTTTCTAACGATATAAAATTTCCCTAAATTTGTCAACCGGGCAAGAAGTTATGGCGATTTTAAGTTTCATTCGTTAAACATCATCATTCAGGCCAGTAGCACATCGCGAAGTGTGTTAAAATAGAAATTGGAAATTTCCAATGTTGCTCCGTGATATTGGCGCATCGCGCCATAGACCTAGTTCATAATTGTCAATTTCCAGTGTACCAACATGATTCCACCACATCGCGGTGCACTTTCAGTTCACAAACAAAGTGGCAACGCGATATCACCACATTGCGCCACCATACAATTTCCCAGTCGTTATTTTCCAGTGGCCCAGCGCAATAGCAGCACATCGCACCAGGGGTCCAGATTGGGAAAATTTCTCAAAAAATTAAAGTTGCACCCAGGGTTAAAACAGTCTTTTTTCATAATTTTATTCCGCCTAGATATGGGATTTAAGCCCTAAAATGTATAAAAGCCTTCATTATTAACTTTTCTCAAAATCAAAAGATAATTCTTTCTCAAGAAAACAAACCCTAGCTCTCAAGAATCAAGGTCAATCCTAAGTATTTCTCCAAGAACTCATCAAATTAAAGTATGTTAGATGTTCATCCATGGATCCTTACCTTCCATGGAGTCCAAGAATCCTTTTTCAAAATACAAAATTTATGATTTATGATTTTCATGTTTGAATTTGATTGTATCCATGTTCATGATGTTGTTTGGGTTTCAATCCATGATTTAGATTATAAGTTCCGATAATTGATTCTAGTATGAGTTGAATTACATGATATTCATGACAAACCCTTCAATTTGTAAGTTGATTGTTGTAACCATGTTAACCCTAAGTGCTTATGATTTAATGAACCAAGTATCCTTCTTATGTGTTTGATAAATTGTCAATGAGAATGAAATAATGCCATTATAGCATGCTAACATGTATTCCCCATTCAACGTACAAGTTAATGCATTATAAGTGTTTGATGAAATTTCTTTATGAATGAATTATGACCAAGTGAACATTGTTATATTATTAAAGATTATGATTTTTTTTACTTTTCATGCTATCGAGTTTGGGGGTATTAAATACCCAACAACTTAGTTGTTTATTTAGAGCCAGTGTCAGTTACTGAATAGTATTAGTCATGTAATGATCAGTAGTACTCTCAATCCACTACAGAACTCAGTAGAATTCAGTCAGTTATAAAACTTAGAAAAACTCAGTAATCTCACTGAGTTCAGTCCAGTATAACAATTCAGTGTCTTTCAGTTAGGAGTAGGATTCAGCACCGAGAGAATCTAAGGATGGGGGCTCACCTGCCAATAGAGGGTGTGATCCTTAGAAGCAATCCTTTCATTCCAGAACTACATATCCAGTGTAGGTTGAGACATTAAACCTGCCAGTTGAGGGTTAATGAGGTGCTCTACCTGCCAGTAGAGGGTACCACCATTCTCATTTAGGGAACTTTCTAGTAGAGGGTTACTCTTCAGCTTATCTTTACCTGTGGCACGGTACTGACAACCTTCCAATTGGGGTTATAGATTAGACCCCATCTCAGTGATCTTATCTTATTTTGGGCATGTTAGTTAGATGATTACCTCCCATTATTTCAGTTCCAATCTCGGTCTTCAGAATAAAACTCAATTCAGTTTAACAGAATCAGGACTATCAGATACAATCACTTAGTTAACAGTAATTTAGATTATCAGCGATCCCAGACTATCAGTTATTCAGTTATCAATTATCAGTTATCAGATTTAATTCCAGTATACTTAGTCACAGTATGCACAGTATGTTCAGTAGTTACAGATTTTCCATGTATGCTAATCCAGCTCTTGCATATCATTCAGTTAGTTATTATTCATGCATATGAACCCATGCATTCAGCCTTACCTCATTTAGCATACCAGTACATTCCCATATACTAATAGATACCCATTGTTTATAATATGAAATTTCATATCATAGTTTTAAACTCTCAGGTTCCTTACCGCGCTTAGCCAGATTCAGCCAGCAAGTAGCAAATTTAGTAGTGAGTCCTCATCTATCAAGTATATGCTTTTATTTCAGTACTTTAGCTTAGTAGTATTTTAGTAGATGGAGTTAGTTGGGGGATTATCCCATCAACTCCACTTTCAGACAGATTCAGTTAGAGGCTTTTCAAACTAGATTTTCAGATAGTATTTCAGATTTAGATGTTATTATTCATTATTAGTATTTTAGATATTTTGAACCTTATGGCATTTCAGCCCCTTTTTTCACATTTATTTTAGTATTATTGTTCAGTGGTCACAGCAGATATCATTCATGGGTTAGTTTGTGGTCCTTCGAGGTCATAAGCTTTATGTGAAGACTAGGGGGTAGTCTCGGATCGTTATATTTTTCGATTGGGATTATACATCAAACTTCTTATTTAGCTCCTATAGTTATATGTCGGCTAATAGTATCTGCCATATATCAAACTCAGTCATTATATGGCCTTGCAATTAGTTTCTTAGTACAGTATTGATTAGTTACATGTTTACTTACATTGTCATTGCATCAGCTCATATCCCATAATTTCTGACTCGATATTTGTACATGGCCCTTAGTTCAGTTTTACTTGCTTTTTAACTGTAATTTTTTTAGATTATCATTGCATATTGGCATATGTGTAATTCATATAGGGTTATTGTACCCAAGTCCTTTTTATTTTTAGTTAGCAATCAATTATGTTTTGCAATATGGTTAGTACAACAACAACAAAAAACCCAGTGTATTCCCACCTAGTGGGGTCTGGGGGGGGGGGGGGGGTAAGATGTACGCAGTCCATACCTCTACCTCTGATGAAGTAGAAAGGCTGTTTCCGATAGACCCCCGGCTCAAGGCACGAGATACCACACAAACACATAGTAAAGCACAGAAGCAAATTACATAACATAAATACGGCACCTTCTTATCACACAGCACCCCCGACGCGAGTTTCCACTTCATCCATCCCGCCCCAATACGGTGCGAGAAATCCTCGTCAATCTCATTATTACTCTGGATCACGGACCCAAGATACTTGAACTTATCCCTCTTACATACCTCCTGTGCTTCCAGCTTTACTACTACCTCATTCTCTCGCCTCACGTTATTGAACTTGCATTCCACATACTCCGTCTTGCTTCTGCTCACCCTGAACCCTTTAGACTCAAGAGTTTGCCTCTACACCTCTAATTTGTCATTCACACCCCCTCGAGTCTCATCTATCAAAACTACATTATCTGCAAAAAGCATACACCACGGCACCTCCCCTTGAATGCGCCGCGTCAACACATCCATCACCAAATAAAAAGGGACTAAGAGTAGTCCCTGATGCAATCCTGTCAGGACAGGGAAATGCTCTGAGTCTCCTCCCGCCGTCCTCACCTGGGTTTTTGCAATATGGTTAGTATTAGTTTTAAATTATTTAGAATATTTATGATTCTATAGCTTTATAATTTTTTAGATTTATTTTATCTTACAACTCAGATGTTTCACAATGTCTTATGGCTTTGCAATATAGTCATGATTTAAATGCATATTTCAGTAAATTATTTATATGCTCAGTTCTAAAGCAGATTTTAAGTGTTTTCATGACTAGTGCATATCTCACATACTCTACACATTCCAAAGTATTAATTGCATACCTTGTTTTCCTACATTTTTCATGTGATGTAGATTTGGGTACTTACTATCTAGATTGTAGTCTAGGCAGATCACTACTTCCAGGCAGCAGGTGATGTGTTCTCTTTATCCGAGGACTAAAGTTAGTTGTTATTCTAGTATTTTATGTCAATTGATATGTATTTATTACGGATATTTTGGGTTCATGTCCCAACTGCCTATAGTTAGTATTATTAGAGGCATCATAGATAGTCAGTCAAAGTTATTATATATAGTTTCAGTTCCTCTTTCTTTTAGATTTTAGTGTTGTAAACTTATTAACAATAATGTATTCAAACAACTCATTTCATGATTATACTTTTGCTCAATCATTTTAATTTTTATTCATGTTCGTTTTTAGTTGATCCTACTTTATTACAGTACTATAGGTTAGCTTGGGATAACGCATGACTCTAAGCACAGTGTTATGACTAGGGATAATTTTGAGTGGTGACATTTATAGTGGTTTGGGTATAGTAACTTTTATATACTATGGGATTATTGAAACTTTTGTTAATTATACACTTGATATTTTTTAGAACACTTTAAGACATTAATTATTAATGAAGCAATTAATTTATTTAAAAATTTATTGAAGTGTTGGGTTTTGTTTGTTAGGCTAACTAGTTGTCCTATGGGGGTAGTGTGGGTTCCACTCGTGATGGTTTTCGGTTGGGATGAAGTTGGTATCAGAGCTCTAGATTTTTTGATCAAATTGTACCATAATAGGTCTTGTGGAGTCTTGAATGGTAGTATGAGTACATTTGTACTTTTCCTTGAGAGGCTATAATACTTTAGGAAACTATCATTTTATTTCTTCTTCCATGCTATAACTTGATTCTAATTGGTATATGGTGATCTAAATTGGTATCGAACC
>NC_061121.1:148474740-148500996 GCF_002878395.1 Capsicum annuum | reverse complement strand
CCACATAAGTAGCTCAATTTCTTGAAATAATCTATCGGGCCTCAGGTGCTCCACCTCTACTTGATGACACACCATGTACTTAGCCACAAAATTAGCCATATCTCATTTCAAGTTATTCTACCAATGAAGTTCTCTTAAGTCATGATATCTTCATCGAACCAGGATGAGCAATATAACGTGACTCATGAGCTTCTGCCAAAATTCTTCCTCGCAACCCATCAACATTGGGAACATAATATATCTTGGTACCTCAAGATACCATCACCACTAATCTCGAAAGCCATTACTTTCTACCTACTTACATCCTCCTTGATTTGTATCAAGATAGGGTCCAACACTTGCTTCTCCTATATCTCGGTACCAAGAGATGTCTTTACCACTTCTTGAAAAATCACACCACCATCCTTGTAATCCAAGAGATGGACTCCAAGATTAGCCAAACGTTGAATGTCCTTCCTCAAATCTTATTTCTCATCATCTATATGAGATAAGATCCCCATGGACAACTGCTAAGAGCATCACCAACCACATTAGCTTTACCTTGGTAATAATGGAGACTCATCTCATAGTCCTTTAGCAACTCAAGCCACCTCATTTGCCTGAGATTTTGCTTCTTCTGAGTGAACACGTATTGCAGGCTCTTATGATCAGAATAAATATCTACATGGACCCCATACAAATTGTGTCACTAGATCTTTAATGCAAATACCACAGCTAACCATTCTAAATCATGAGTCGAATAATTATTCTATTGAACCTTCAACTGTCTAGAAGTATATGCAACCACCTTGCCATGCTTCATCAACACATAACCCAGTCCCACCTGAGATGCATCACAATAGGCAACAAAACTATCAGTACCCTCAGGCAGAGTCAAGACCGGAGCCGAAGTCAACTTATCCTTCAACTTCTCAAAACTACCCTCCAAGTGTCAGACCACAAAAACTGTACCTTCTTCTGAGTTAACTTAGTCAATGGGGCAGCAATAAAGAGAAACTTTCCACACCCCTTCTATAGTAACTGGCTAAACCCAAGAAGCTCCTAATATCAGTTGTAGTCGTGGGTCTAGGCCACTTCTTAACCACCTTAACTTTCTAAGGATCAACCATGATACCTTCACTAGAAACGACATGACCAAGATAAGTCACAACATTTAATGAAACTCACACTTGGAGAACTTTGCATACAACCGCTGATATTTTAGGGTTTACAACACAAGGAAAAGGTAATCGACATGTGCCTCACTCTTAGAATACACCAAAATATCATCAATAAATACAATTATGAAAAAATTAAAGAACTGATGGAATACCCGATTCATAAGATCCATAAATGTTAATGGGGAATTACTCAAACCAAAGGACATCACCAAAAGGTCAAAATGACCATAACGGGTTCAGAACATGGTCTTAGGGATATTCGCCTCCCTAATCTTCAACTGATGATACCTAGACCGAAGATCAATCTTAGAAAAATACTTACCACCCTGAAGCTAATTAAAGAGATCATCAATCCTCGGGAAGGGGATACTTATTCTTCACGATCACCTTATTCAATTGGCAGTAATCTATGCACATTCATAGGGACCAATCTTTCTTAAGCACGAATAGAACCGGAGCACCCCAAGGAGAAACACTAGGGCCGATAAAACCCTTATCTAGAAGATCTTTCAACTGCTCCTTGAGTTTTTTCAACTTAGCCGGAGCCATTCTATAAGGAGACATAAAAATAGGATGAGTGACCGAAAGAAGATCAATCCCAAAATCAATTTCCCTATTGGGAGAAACACCAGGAATATCATCAAGGAACGCCTCAGGGAATTCACAGACAACAGGAACAGTTTGCAAAGAAGGAACTTTGGATCTAGAATCCTTATCATGCACTAAGTGATAGAGGCACCCCTTAGAAACCAATTTTTGGGCTCTAAGATATGAAATAAACCTTTCCTTAGGCACTAGGTAACTAACTTCCCACTCGATCACTGACTCATTAGGGAAGTCTAAACTGACCCATCGAGTCTGACAATCAAGAGATGCATAACACGAATACAACCAATCTATTCCCAAAATCACATCAAAGTCTAACATGTTCAACTCTATCATATCCACCAGGGTCTCCCTACTACCAATCGACATCACACAACCCCTATAGACCATTCTAGACATAATGGAGTCATCCACTAGAGTGGACACAGAAAGGGGATCCAGAATACACTCAGGATCAAAACCAAAAAATATAGCCATATAAGAGGTAACATAAGTGAGGGTAGACCTGAGATGAAGTAGATAATATACATATGAGAGAAAATTTTAAGCATGCCAGTAACAATATCAGGGGATGCGTAAGAATCCTGGCAGGCAGAAAGAGCATACAAATGGTTCCAACCAGTGCCGGAGCCAGAAGCAGAAGTAGCACACTTTACTGCAGGAGCTAATGAAATAGTAATAAGAATTTTATTTACCCCAGAAGTAACCCTAGAAAGATAATCCCTATGTAGATAACCAATCGGACTACATTAAAAGCACTTGCTCCTCCCTTCTTCACAAACACCATGATGCACCAAACCACAAAATCTGCAAGGGGGATATGATGGATCTAACTATGCCCCACTAGACTAAGGCTAGGCACCCTATACCCTAGGACCAATACTATTCTGAGAATGATGATCACCCAATGACTTCGAATAAGGAGCACTAGTTGTAGAGTAGGAACAAAAATTGCCCCATTTTTTCTTAGACCATTTTCCACTGTCTCTACCACTCTGCTGCTAACCTTCACCCTGATCTGAGAATCAAAACTTCTTATTCTACCTTTTACTCATGCTCTCTTGCTTCTTATTTTCCTCTTCCACTTTGTTACATATACACCACAAGTCTAGATATGTATATATCCTTGTTCAATAAGGTGGCCTTGCTCTCCAAAATCAACTCACAGGACAACCCAAAAGTAAATTTTCTCATTCTATCATTCATGCTAGACATTAACTCCAAAGCATAATGTGATAGCTAATGAAACTTCAAGACATACTCTTTTACTGCTACCCTGCCTTTCTTCAAGTTAATGAATTCCTCAGAATTTACCTCTCTCAACTCGTGAGGAAAGACGCGATCAAGAAAAGCACTAGAGAAGTCATCCCACAAAGCAAACTCATCATCATCACCCCTAGACTAGTCCCATTCCTCAGACCACTAATATGTCACATCCTTTAACTGATAAGCAGTGAACTTCACACCCTCTACATCAGTAGCATGCATCACTCTAAAAAAAATTTCCATCTTATCAGTGAAATTTTGAGGGTATTTCTCTACTTTAGAGCCAGTGAAAGTTGGATTACTCAACCTCTTAAACTAACCAACTTTTGTTCTCTCAAAAGATAGAGCAATAGAAGCAACACACTTAGTCTGAGAGGCTACCAACTAGGTCAGTAAATGGATCGACTGGTAAAACTTAGCATTAGACACGCCATCTTGAGGTGTCTTAGGAGGGTTGGGGGTACTGATGGAACTCCTCTAGGGCAATCAGAAGCAGCGACCCTAGACTGGGTATGAACTCCTTGAGTAGGACAAACTCTATTCCCATTATCCTCAGAAGGGACAGAAGAGTTTCCATGAGTATCAGATCTTCTAGGAAGCATGATCTGAAAAATAAACATGCAAGAAGTAGAGGAGATTTCAAGATCTAAGGCTCTATAGCTTAAAATAGAAATACTGGAAAGGGAAAAATTCCTAAATGCTTTATAGCCTCTCCCTTATAAGTGTGACATGCTACACACCTATAAAATATACTCTACTTGACACGGCTTTTTGGACACCCATTGACACCAAACCTAGTCTATGATATCAAATTTATCTTGACCCGAACTAGGGTTTGGCCATAATGGGCATCTCAAGTCCAACGAGGACCGGAGACCACCCCCTGCACCTAACCCAACAGAACACAATACCCCTAATATCAAATGAATTCTGGTCATATAATAAGATACCATATGATAAGCTCAAAGAATTTAAGCCATGTCTATAATTCGATAACTGGTAACCGACCAAAACGACCAACTAATATCATCTAAGTCCACAGTAATCCAAAAAAGGCTTCAAAAAAACCCAAAATAATGAAAATGTTGGTACATGCCTCCAACTCTAACAATGACAATGATAATGTAAACTCTCAATTCCAGTCTATGAAAGGAACCGATGAAATATCTAAGTCTTCCATAGAATGGAAGCTCACCACTTCACCCCAACGAACCAACGAACTGAGCCGATCCACCTAACACTACACAGGAAAAGTAGAAGTATCTTAAGTGCCTGCATTATATGGGGATACAGCATCTGGAGATGGTTAGTGGGTTGAGCACTAGCATGTAACTCAGGGGTAAGGGAGCAAAATAAAGCCATGATCAACACTTCAAAATTAGTTAAAATCTAATATGCATAACTAGATGTATATACATACACACAGACACACATATATATATCATATGTCGGGATAGGGAACAAGGCATAACATGCAATTTAAAACCTTAGTCTGTATTGTGTAGCTCAACTATCATAACAAACGAAGGCACACATGGGCTATATGGGCCCAGATTTTCCCCAGCTGGAAGGGCCCAAGTATAAGTAGCCACACGAACCAGAAGATGTATGTATACACCACGGTAGACTTGAACCTCCCTGCATACCAAGGTGACAGAAGCACCCAATCATGTAATGCAATATGGGGGACTTGAACCGCCTAATCATGTGATAATAATTAAGGGGGACTCGAACCACCCGGTTATGTAGACCTCCACGTCGCCAATTGCGGTTTCCAATATTGGTCCTCCGGGACCTCTACTTTCACGTCTCAACTACACAACCGTCATTAATACCCAATTAAAATATTTAATACACATTTTCATTCATTGAACCATGGTACACATTTAGGCATACATTATTATTATTGTTATGCCAACTACACCTATAAGGTAACATCAACATACCAAAACAATTTTCATCACTTGGAAATTCACAAACTTCTTGGTTAAATTATACATTAGCTTGGGGAATTACATAACCCCATAAGTTCAATTCAAAATCATTATGCTTCATTAACTCTTCAAGTTGTGCAACAGCTCAAGAGTAATTAATATGCATACTTTTCATATTCAAAACAAATTTCACGATAGTGGTTGAGGTCATTACCAATTCAACCGTCAATATTCGCAAAATTTAAGGAATTCACAATCCCTTAGTTTATTCACCATACCCATGCATCGAATTGGTTTCAAAATCACTATTTAGACATAACCAATGCATACATATATGAAAATCACATAAATGATAATTATTCAAAACCCTCAACCCATGCTTAAAACTAACATCAAATCATAAGAATATTACTTTAAAACACATACTTTTAGCAAAGTAATAATTTGGGAATAGTAATATACTTGAAATACCCAAGAAGACACAACCCGAACCAGGACCTAAACATGTCGGGCATCTCAGGTCTAACCGGGATCAAAGACCACCCCCAATACCTAATCATAACCACCCTGCACCCTATGTTGAATGAATTTAGAACAGATAAAAAGACAAAAAAATAATATTTCAAAGACATTAAATAAATTCTATAACCATAACCAACAAATATCAGACCAAATGTCCAATCAGTATCAATTCCAATGCCAATACCCATACCAATACCAAGGATGACACTAATACTAACACCGCTAGTGCCCATAGTTGCCTGACAAAGCCTCTATCTAGAATCAATAACATCTAGTCAGGACATTCCCCCGTCTATATCCAAAACCAAACCAAATAAATAGCAAAAATAAAAGAAGTCCATAGCATAAAATGGAGCCTTTCCAAGTACGGAAGCTCACCACTTCAGTATGACTCAAAGCTATCCCTGAATCTAAGTCACTGAGCAAGAGGAATGGTATTATGGCCAGTTCCTGCATCGTGTAGGGATACAGCGCCCGAAGACGGTTAGCAGAGTGAATGCTAGCATGTACTTTGGGATAAGATAAAATAATGTCAATTATTTAAAACCAAAGTAAATAATCAAATGCAATCACATAGATATATATATATATATCGTGCGGGGAAAGGGAACCAGGTTAATCATGCATTTGAAACCTTAACCTGGGTTGTGTAGCTTGGTTGTCCTAAAACCACCCACGGGCTATATGGGTTCATCTCTCCCTACTAAAAGACCCTCGATGTGTGTTCGACGCATGATCGGAGAATAGAAACTTGGGATGACTAGTACATCCCTCAAAATGTAAAGTGTGACATACTGTACACGGTCACCAGGACAACCCCCACATTGGAAAATGTGAGTTTCTAATGGCGATCCCCTCGGGACCCCGACCTTCCATGGCTTTGCTACTCAACCCCATTAAAGCCTAATTAAACCTTTTTTACTTAAACAAATTATTTACCAAGGAGTCTTTTAATTATGTATTAACCATTGGTATCGTCACACCAAAATTAGAGCTTGCAAGTTTATCCTTTTATGCCATACCAAAACCATTAACTAAGTTGACTCCAAAGTTTCCAATTAAACCAAAACCATGGCCACCAAGGCCTTTCCAAACCATTTAAAACCAACCAAACCAATTTAAGTTCCATTACCATATTATGCAATGCAAAATTTCAAGAGTGGTCAAATAATGTAACAAAACCATTCTCATTTCCATTTTAACAAACATGTTGAGGGCATATAGTTTCCAAAACCTAAAAGAAAGCATCAATTGACCATTCCCATGTAACCACATGCTGAAACCATAATTATAACATGAAAAACATAAGAAAAGCATGAAAAACATTATCCAACCATAAACAACGAAAACCCCCAACGTTTATTTCAAAAATAAAATAATACCACAATAATACTATGAAAATCATTCGTTGAAACATGTTTTTAGTTTAACTAACAATGAGAGGGGAGTAACATGCCTTAGACACCAAGGAAGACAGAGAGATTCACTCTTGAGAGCCCATAATTGATTGTCTTGTAGAAACCCTAGCCTTTTCCTGAATCAAGAGCTTGAGAGAGATTTTAAAAGTGTTTGATTTAGAATAATAGGTTAACGTAGCCCCTAAAGGTTTTTAATGTTGTGGGGTCAAAAGGAGTTAAGAGGGGAAATGTCCAGAATAAACCTATTTTAAAACTGTAAAAATCTCATAGGTAGGTACGAGTTGACCCTCCAACTCATTACCACATCTATGACTAGTACCATCCAGTCGTAACTAGAACAAAGAGTTGGACATCCACACATTGTCCATCGTGCGACTCCATTACCCCACCTCATGACCGGACCATACGACTAGTGTGGTCCAGTCGAACCCAAAATAGAATCCAAAGAGATTGACACTCAATGACATATGACTACACCTTACCACTCGTTCCCTATCCTCATAGCTCTTAGTGAGCCACTCGTACTAAGAGCCAAGTCAAGTGACTGATTAAATGAAGGACCAACCCATCGCCATGCCTAATGACCAGTACCCACCAAACCGTAACCACAATAAAAACCCAACCACCATTCTCTGGACCCCTAACGACTAGGATCCCTTCAAAGTACCCATACCATATGACTCGTATGGTGAGTCATTTCTAGCATAGTGAGCTCAAAGTCAGGAATTTTCCATGGGCGAAAACCCAGGGTATTTCAATTCTCCCCCGCTTGGATCATTCATCCTCAAATGATGGGATAAGGTAGTGACTAGCACGATTAAACCCCCAAATTCCCCTACCAAGTTAGGAAACAAAGATACCAACGAAATCAATCTTTCGTTTAACAAAGTTTGAAAAAAGAACAGTAAGATCAATACATACCTTACGGAAAAATTTCTGGAGCAAAAAATAGGAACGGATACTTGGACTTCATGACCTCTTCAGCTTCTCATGTAGCCTCTTGCATCTTATGGTTCCTCCATAAAACCTTTACCAAAGCTATTTCCTTGGTCCGCAATCAACGAACCTGTTGATCCAAGATTTCAATAAGGACCTTCTCATAAGAGAGAAAATCTGAAATACCAATATCCTTGACAGGCACAATCAACGATGGATCACCCACACACTTTCTCAACATAGAAACATAGAATATCAGGTGAATAGAGCTCAAACTCAAAGGCAACTCCAACTCATATGCAATATTGCTAACTCTTCTCAAAACCAAGTACGGACCGACATACCGAGGATTGAGCTTCCCCTTCTTCCAAAATCATATTACTCTCTTCATGAAGACACCTTCAAGAACAGCGTACACCCAACCTCAAACACTAACTTCCTATGCCTCACATCCGCATAGGACTTTTGGCGACTTTAGATGGCTTTAAGCCTATCTAGAATCACCTTCACCTTCTTCATAGCTTGGTGAACCAAATTCGGGCAAAATATCTTCTCCTAACCAACCTCAAACCAACTAATAGGAAACCTACACCCCCTACCATATAAGGCCTCAAACGGAGCCATTCCAATTCAAGAGTGGTAGCTATTGTTGTACGCAAACTCTATAAGAGGTAAGTGCTCAACATAACTACCACCATAGTCAATCATGTACGCACGAAACATATTCTCCAACATTTGAATAGTTCTTTCTACTTGCCTATCCAATTGCGGGTGGAAAGCAGTACTTAAACTTACCATAGTCCCCAACCTTTTCTAAAATAACTGCCAAAGTGAGATGAAAACTACGTACCACGATCCGATATGATAAAAATAGGTACCGCATGCAGCTTCATAGTCTCTTATAGGTACAACTTTGCATATTCCTTAGTCGAGTAATTAGTTCTTACTGGCAAAAAATGAGCAGACTTCATCATCTTATCCACGATAACCCAAATTGAATCAAACTGGTTCCGATACTGAGGAATACTAGTAACGAAATCCATGTTGATCACCTCCTACTTCCACTCAGGCAACTCAATTTCTTGATATAATCCTTCGAGCCTCATGTGATCAACTTTCACTTATTGGCACACATGCACTTAGCCACAAAACTAGCCACATCCCACTTCATATTGTTCCACCAATACATATCCTTAAGGTCATGATACATTTTCATCAAACTAGGATGAACAACATAGTGTGACCCATGCGCCTCAGCTAAGATCCTCTCTCGCAAGTCATCAACATAAAGAACACATAATCTTCCTTGGTACCGCAAGGTACCATCACCACTACTCTCAAAGGCCATCACCTTCTGTACACCTACATCACCCTTGATCCTCATCAAGGCAGGATCTAACATCTACTTCTCATTGATTTCAGCACCAAGAGACAACCTCTTCACCTCCTGAACAAACATACCACCATTCTCAAAGTCAAAGAGATAAACTCTAAGGTTATCTAAATAATGAATATATTTCACCAATTTCCTCTTTCCTTCATCCACATGAGCCAAACTTCCCATGGATAACCTGCTAAGAGCATCAGTAACCATATTAGTTTTACATGGATGGTAGTAAAGACTCATGTCATAATTCTTTAGCAGCTCAAGTCATCTCCTTTGCTTGAGGTTCATCTCTTTCTGAGTAAAAACATATGGCAGGCTCTTATGACCAGAAAAGATATCCACATACACGCCATAATGATAGTGACATCAGATTTTTAGTGTGAACACCACAACCAACAATTCCAACCCATGGATCAAATAATTTTTCTCATGCACCTTTAATAGTCTGGAGGCATAAGCTATCACCTTGCTATGCTTCATCAAGATGCAACCAAGCCCCACACGGAATGCATCACAATATACCACAAATTTATTCATGCCTTTGGTCAAGGTCAAGACTGGAGTAGAAGTTAGCCTATCCTTTAGATTTTCAAAACTACCCTAACAAGAATCAAACCATAAGAACTTTACCTTTTTCTAAGTCAACTTAGTTAACAGGTCAAGCTATAGAAGATAAACTCTCCACAAACCTCCAATAGTAGCTAGCTAAACCCAAGAAGCTTCAAATATCAATTGGAGTCATGGGTCTAGGCCACCTTTTAACCACTGAAATTTTTTATGGATCCACCATGATCCCTTCACTAGAAATGGCATAACCCAAAAAAGTGACAGTGTCCAACTAGAACTCATAATTTGAAAATTTGGCATACAAATGTTGCTTTTTCAGGGTCTGCCATACTATACAGAGGTAATTAGCATGATCCACCTCACTCTATGAGTACACTAGAATATCGTCAATGAACATAATGACAAATTAATCCAGAAACTAATGCAAAAACTTATTCATCAAATCCATGAATATCGCCAGGGCATTGGTCAACCCAAAAGACATAACTAGAAACTTAAAATGCCCATACTAGGTACGGAAGGTAGTCTTAAAGATATCAACCTCCCTAGTCTTTAATTAATGATACCTAGATTGAAGACCAATCTTGGAGAAAAACATAGCACCCTAAAGCTGATAAAACAAATCATCCATCCTTGGAAGAGGGTACTTATTCAACTGTCGGTAATCAATACATATCTGAAGGGAACTATCCTTCTTATGCATGAATAAGATCGGTGAACCCCAAAGAGACACACTAGGATGGATGAAACCTTTATCTAAAAGATCCTTGAGTTTCTCCTTAATCTTCTTCAACTCAGCTGGAGCCATCCTATACGGGAGAATAGAAATAGGGCGAGAGTCCAAAACAAGATCAATCCTAAACTCAATCTCCCTATTAGGAGGAACACCAGGAAGTTCATTAGGGAAGACCTCAGGAAATTGATTCATCACCGGGATGGAATGCAAAGAAGGATCCTCCGAGTTAGAATCTTTAACCCAGACAGATGATAGAGACACCCCTTGAAGATCAATCTCCAAGCTCTAAGATACGACATGAACTCACCTTAGGATCTACGTAACCACTCTCTCATTCAATAACCAGCTCATTAGGGAATTTAAAGACAACCTTACGGGTTCGATAGTCTAAAGAAGCATAGTACAAGTGTAGCTAATCTATCCATAATATGACATCGAAATTAATCATGTCTAATTCAAATAGATCCACTAAAGTTTCACAACTAGCCACAGATACCACACAACTCGTATAGACCCTTCTAGCCACCACAAAGTCACCCACTAAAGTACAAATAGAAAAAAAGTCCAAAATATACTCGATATTAAAACCAAAATGCACAGCCATAAATGGGGTCACATAAGAAAGAGTGGACCCTGGATCAAGTAAATAGTACACATCATAAGAAAAGAGTTTCAAAATACCATTCACGATGTCAGGAGATACCTCAGACTTCTGGGAAGTAGTGAGAGCATATAGACGATTCCGATCAGTGCCAAAACTAAATGGTGCACCCTTTAGTGCCGAAGATGAAGAGGAGGTAATAGGAACCTTGTTTGTGCCAGAGGAAATCTTACCAATAGGACAGCTTCTAATCATGTGCCCTAGCTGACCGTAGTTGAAGCACTTGCACTTTCCCTTATCATAGTAACCCCAATGCAATTGACCATAGAATCTGCAAGAAAGATATGATGGAGTTGATCGAGGCCCGCTAGCCTGAGATTGGGAACCCTATTATCGCCACTCTAAAAATGTCGATCACCTTACGACTTTGGGTAGGGAGCACTAGTCATCGAGTAAGACCTAGAATTGCCCTACTTCTTCTTGGGTCACTTCCCACTATCCCAGCCACTCTACTATTGGCCATCACCCTGCTCAAAAAAATCCAAACTTCTTGTTCTGCCTCTCTCCAATCTCTTCTTGCTTCTTCTTCTCTTTCTCTTTCTGCTAGATTTATACAACCAGCTTGGAAATATCTATGTCCTTGTTCAGCAAGGTAACCTTACTCTCAAAAATCAAGTCTCAGGACAACTCAAAAGCAAACTTCCATACTTTAGCCTCATACTAGAAACCAACTCCGGAGCATATCGAGATAATTGGAGAAACTTCAAGGCATACTTCTTGACTGATATTTTGCCTTGATTTAGATTAACCAATTCTTCTGCTTTTGCTCTCCTCAACTCCTAGGGAAAGAAAGGTCCAGAAGAGAACTAGAAAAATTGTCCTATACGGTTGACTCAACATCGTCAACTCTTAACTGCTCCCATTCCTCATACCATTATATGCTACATATTTCAATTTATAGGTAGAAAATTCCACACCCTCCACATTGGTAGTATTCATAACACGAAAGATCTTTTCCATATTATCCACAAAAGCTTAAGAATCCTTCTCAACCTTAACACCAGTGGACATATGAGGGTTCAACCTCATGAATTGTCCAATCCATGTGGCCTCAGAAGATGAAGTAACAGAAGTACCATAGTTAGCCAGAGAAGCTACCAACTATGCCAATATATGAATAGACTGACAAAACTCAATATTCATCATATCAGCCTGAGAAGCTCGATAAGGGCTGGAGGGAACTGGTGGAACTCCAGGAGGACAATCAGGAACTGGACCCCTAGACTGGGTCTGGACCCCATAAGTAGAATGGGTTTCATCAACATTGTCCTCAGGTAGGATAAAGGAGTTTTTGTGAGCTTCAGATCGTCAAGGAGGCATGATCTGAAAAGAAAACAAACAGGGATTAAAGAAGATTTCAGGACCTTAGACTCTATATCTTAAAAATAGAACACAAGAAAGAGAAATATTCCTAAATGCCTTATAACCTCTCCCTTATGAGTGTGGAACACTACACACCCTTAAAAGAGACTCTACTTGACACAGCTTTGTCGGACACCCACCAGGTCCTAGTCATGCCAGGCATCTCAAGTCCAACCTAAATCGGAGACCACCCCTAATAACCAACCGTAACCACCCAGCACCCTATGTTGGATAAATTTAAAACATATAACAACATAAAACAATAATATTTCAAAGACATTAAACAAAGTATATAACCATAACCAACCAAATGACCAACTGATATCAATCCCAATGCCAATACCAATACCAAGGTTGACACCAATACCGACACTGCCCATGCCCATAGTTATCTGATAAACCCTCTATCCAAAATCAGTAATATCTGGTCAGGATATTCCCCTAACTATAGCCAAAACCAAACCAAATAAATAACAAAAATAAAAGAAGTACATAGCATAAAATGGAGCCTTCTGGGGGTATGGAAGCTTACCATTTTAGTCTGACTCAAAGTTATCCTCGAATCTAAGTCATTGAGCAAGAGAAATAGTAGTATGGTCGGTTCCTGCATCACATAGGGATACAACACCCAAAGACAGATAGCAGAGTGAATACTATCATATACTCAGGTACAAGGTAAAATAATGCCATTAATTTGAAACCAAAGTAAATAACCATATGCAATCACATAGATACATATATATATCATGATGGGAAAGGGAACCAAGTTTATCATGCATTTAAAACCTTAACTGGGTTTTGTATCTTGGCCATCATAAAACCACCCATGGGCTAAATGGGTTAAGCTTCCCTTTCTGAAAGGTCACCAATACGTGTTAGTCGCACAACCAGAGAATAGAAACCTGGGATAATAAGTACATCCCCCAAAATATAAAGTGTGACATAATGCACATGGTCACCAAGACCACTCTCACATAGACAAATGTGAGTCTCCAATGGCGATCCCCTCGGGAAAGCCACCTTCCACGGCTTTGCTACTCAACCCTCTTTAAGCCAAATTAAACATTTTTCACTTACAAAAATCATTTACCAAGGAGTCTTTTAATTAGGTATTAACTATTAGTATCATCATACAAAAATTAGAGCTTGCAAGTCTGTCCTTTTATGACATACCAAAACCATTAACTAAGTTGACTCCAAAGTTTTCAATTAAACCAAAAATATGGCCACCAAGGCCTTTCCAAACCATTTAAAATCAACCAAACCAATTTAAGCTCCATTACCATATTATGCAATGCAAAAATTTTAAGAGTAGTCAAATAAAGTGACAAAACCATTTTCATTGTCATTTTAACAAACATGTTGAGGGCATATACTTTCCAAAACCAAAAAAACAAGCATCAATTGACCATTTCCATATAAACACATGTTCAACCCATAATTATAACATAAAAAACATAAAAAAAAACATGGAAAAACATTATCCAACCATAAACAACCAAAACCCCCAATATCTATTTCAAAACCAAAACAATACCACAATAATACCATAAAAACCATTCATTGAAACATGCTTTTATTTGAAATAATAATGAGGGAGGATTAACATGCCTTAGACACCGAGGAAGATAGAGATATTCACTCTTAAGAGCCCCTAATTAATTGTCTTGTAGAAACCTTAGCCTTTTCTTGAACCAAGAGCTTGAGAGAGATATTTAAGAGATTATAAGAGTGTTTCATTTAGAATAATAGGTTAATATTACCCCAAAAGGTGTATTATGTCATGGGGTTAAAAGGAGTTAAGATGGGAAATATACAAAATACCCCTATCTTAAGACTGTAAAAATCCTACAGGTAGGTACGAATTGACCCTCAACTTATCACCATATCATATGATTAGTACCATCCAGTCGTACCTAGAATATAAAGTTTGACATCCACACACAGTTCACCATATGACTCCATTGCCCCAACTTGTGACCAGACCATACGACTTGTATGGTCCAGTTGTACCTAAGACAGAATCCAAAGGGATTGACACTGGACAACATACGACTACACCTTACCACTCATACACTATCCCCATGGATCTTAGTGATCCACTTATCCTTAGAGCCAAGTCAAGTTACTAATTAAATGAAGGACCATCCTATTACCACACCTAATGACTCGTACCTATCAAATCATAACCACAATAGAAACCCAACAACTATTCACTGAACCCCTAATGACTTGGTACGAGACAGCCCACAAAGGACATAAAACAGTACACAAATGTCACAAAATAGTCCATAAAAAAAAGACACAAAATGGCAACAAGAAGAGAAGCATAAAACACAAATGATTTGCAATAAATTAAAGGATAGATAGAGTGAAAAACTGATGTATAAACCCTAAGAACCCTAATATATATAAAATCTAAGGACCCATAATACCTACACACACAATCACCACTCTCTTACGAGACACAAGAGGGATGTTACCTCCTCAAGCACCAATGTTTCAAGCCAAGTTACAACTCAAGTTAATCCATATTTAAATTAGCCCTTATGTTGGTTTTGGCTTTTCCAAGCCCTACAACTAAGGTATTTCACTCTCAAAACCTAGAGAGAATTAGGTGTTACAAGTATTTCATGTCTTACATCAATAAACAACCAAGGATGAAAGACCTATTAAGGGACTATATATAGTCTTATTATAATTGAAAGAGAAAATACCAAACACCCTTAATTAAGGGTGGGCACATATGAAGTGTAAATTAGGCATGTGAAATCCCCAAAACACCCTTAATAAGTGCTCTTAAATGGTCCAAGGTCGTGGATCTTCAAGCATCCCATAAGCCACCTTTCACACACGTCTTTACCTCATGGAGTGCTCAAAATAGACTCTCCATGCATGCTCTCTTCCCCTCAATGTGACCACAACTGGATCCTTCACGTGTTGGCCTCGAATAATGCCTTCAAAATCTATAATGGCTATTTGGCTCGTATCATCCTCCCCTTCTTGAAAAGGATTCGACCTCGAATCCATACCTTGCAAAATCAAAGAAAAGACAAACAAGCGCAACATCCTCATGGTATGAGGGTTAGGGTTAGAGCAAAAAATAACATCAATATGCCAAGGTGGTACATACTTGAAATATAACCATGAATCTTTTGTTTTTAACATGAAAAACCTAGTGAAGATATAACAAAAGAAGTGGCTACGATAACCAAGGGGAAGGGACCAACACTCATGATCAAGCCTTGCTTGTCGTCTTGACCAAGAATCAAGGTGGATGTATAAAATTCTCTACATCCCAAGAGGTTACCGGGGTTAAATGAGAGGAGTATCCAAGGACTTAGTTCTCGGCTATTGTCACTTTCCCCTAAGGAGTCATCCTCACAATTAGGCATACCCTCTATATCACCATTGGAAATATCATGAACAAAAAGAGGGTTGAGAAAGGTGTTCCATGAGTCAACTTCAAATATAGGGTTCTTATGCATGCATTTACTACTAGTTTAAAGATCTCCACTAGGAGTATGCCCTACATAATAAACACATAAAGAAGAAGTAGATGGAATTTCTAAACATGCACCACTTTATCTCTCAAGAGAGTAATACCTACGTAGATACAAATCACCATGGGCAGCAAAGGGATCACACACCAAAACATTGTCACAAAAACAATCACAACTAGGGTTCCCATGCAATTCAAGGTCACCTTCACCCAATTGTTCCTTTTCTCGGTCTCTTTGAGCAAGGCTATCAATAAAGCCTTCATCATACAATATGCTCCAAAAATCATATCCAACCCCATGACCAACTCTATCAACAATATAAGTATCATAAAATGAAGACTCATACACTTCTACACTAGAAAAAATAGCTACCACATCCATTTGGCTAATACTAGTCATATCACAACATTCTAAGTTCGTAAAAGTGTAAGAGATAGCATGGTTACCTTGTAGCTCATATGAAGTATGGTCTTCACCTTGGTTTTGACCATGGCAACCCACTTGACCCATTGGGAATCTCTCATAACAAGGGAGTTTGTCAAGACTTCTTCCTTGAATTATCTCTTCATACCTTCAGGGAGCTTGGTAGTTTTGAGGAGTGGAGCGATTGGAGCTCTTTTGACCTTCCTTGTGATCCAACCTTCCACACATAGTAGATGTAATCCCTTTGAGAAAATTCACCCCCTTTATAGTCTGCGAAAGCTCATTTTTATCCTTTTTATTTCACGGTTAAGGGTCTCAAATCGAGCCAAGATAGCACCACCAACATCATTGCCCACTATTTGAGAGGTAGTAATCTCGGTTTCCATTGCAATGTACCTAAAACAAAGAAACAAACCTACAAAACAAACACAATTAGTTCATAAAATCATCACCATATTCTCTCACATGTTGATCGTCTCACACTTGGTTTCACAAGTATTGCAAGTCAGCTTGTAGTTCACGATGAGTTCAGGGGTAAGTCTACTCTTTTTTTGAATTAGATTTGAAACTCAAACAAATCTTGTCAGACTTGATCCAAGAACTAACAATGATTTCAAAATACAAAACGCACACAATAAATGCTAAACATGAATGAACAAACACAAAAACTAACTTACAACCTAGTAGAGGAGTACTAGCTTGTCAATTAGTTATTAAAGTCAACAAACAAAACTAAGAGTCAACAATAAGAAACTAATAATCCAAAATTTTGAACCTAAAATTGTTGTGTTATTATGGAAATAGTGACGTGGAAGCCTTGGATTGGTTGTGGATTTTTAAAATCAGTGTTTTTCCAACTTTGAATTTTGTCCAACTTTTAATTTGTGGAAGAGTAATTTTGGTTTTAGAGGGGAAGACATAAGTTTGGAGCCTTTTTTCACATTTAAAATAGGTTGATTTTATTTGAACCTTTTGGGAAAAACACCTTTTTGAAGGGTGGTTGGCTTTTTCCTCTTTTGGCTAGTCTTGAAAAGTCCCCTTACTCCTTTTTTGGTAACTAGTCTTTTTGAAAGGTATTTTGTCCCTTACTACTTTGGTATAGTTTTAGAATTTGTTTCAAGACAAACAAGAAAGATTACACTCTTCCACTTGGTCTTAAGATCAAACAACCACTATTGAAGGTTCTTCTTGTCATAAGACAAGAAGATTGGTCAAGAACACCAAGAACCTTCAACAAGGTTTGAAAACCTAGGTTCAAGTTGGACCTCTAAATAATGACAACACTCCTTTCAAACACAAATCCACAACACAAATACCAACAACACACCTTTCAAACTTTGAATACAAACAACAAGACACCAACAACGTCCAAACTTTGAATCCATAACAATAACACCAACAACACTTCGGCCAAACTTTGAATCTGCACAACAACAACACAAGTAGGGATTCAAATTGGATATTGACTCAATGGTGTTAGTGAAGAAGAAATCTAAAACTAGAAACAGTCAAAACAAACAAAGGACTTCTAGATCTAGACACATAAGACAAGTTTCGGACAAGATGCAACAATGACATCAACTCTTGGCCAAGAACACCAATTCTCTCTTCTTTTTCTTTTTTTATTTTTCAGGTGAGCTAGCCCAAGATTGATTTTGTTGGAAAAAAATTAACCACAAGATTTGATACCAAATGATACGAGGCATCCCACAAAAGACACAAAATAGTACACAAACGTCACAAAATAATCCACAAAGAACAAGACATAAAATGGCAACAAGAAGAGAAGCACAAAACATAAATGATTTGCAATAAATTTAAGGATAGATAGAATGACAAATGGAAGTATAAACCCTAAGAACACTAAGATATATAAAATCGAAGGACCCTTAACACCTACACACATAATCACTGCTCTCTTACAAAGACACAAGAGGGACGTTACCTCATCAAGCACCAATATTTTAAGCCTAGTTGCAACTCAAGTGAATCCATACTTGAATTAGCCCTCATTTTGGTTTTGCCTTTTCCAAGCCCTTCAACTAAGGTGTTTCACTCTCAAAACCTAGAGAGAATTAGGTGTTACAAGTATTTTATGTCTTACATCAATAAACAACCAAGGATGAAAGACCTATTAAGGGACTATATATAGTCTTATTACAATTGAAGGATAAAAGAAAAAACCACCTTTAATGAAGCATGGGCGCCTATGAAGTGTAAATTGGGCTTGTGAAATCCCTAAAACACCCTTAATGAAGGTGCTCTTCAATGCTCTAAGGTTGTGGCTCTTCAAGTAGCCCCCAATCCACCTTTAACACACGGCTTTGCCTCATAGAATACTCAAAATGGCCTCTCCATGCATGTTCTCTTCCCCTCAATGTGACCACAATTGGATCTTTCACGTGTTGGGCTCAAATGATGTCTTCAAAAGTTATAATGGCTATTTGGCTCATATCACGACTAGGATCCCATGATTGTACCCATACCATATGACTCATATGGTGAGTCATTTCTAGAATAGTGATCTCAAATATTAGGAATTTTCCAAGGGCCAAAACTCAAGGTGTTTCATAAGATTATGGAGATAATTCAACCCTTGAAGCTCTACTTGACCCACTTCTTGGAAACCCTAAGTATGGATGCTTGAGAGACTTAATAGAGAAGAAAGAATGTTTAGAATGCATTATCATTAAAACTAAGGCCCCAAGTATGTTTATAGGTCGTGGGTTATTATTGGGATAAGAGCGAAATAACTAAAATACCCCTATTTAAAAGCTGGAAAAATAAATCGTCAGTCATTATGGGTCTCATAACGACTCATCATGACTCATTATAACTCATCTCCATGAGTCATTCTCAAGACAATGTCACCAGTCACACATACTATTGACCTTACAACTCGCATACCATGGCTCGTAATTAGACCCTACAACTTATAGGGTCCAGTCGTAGTCAACACAGAAACCATTTAGGTATACACTAGACATTATATGATTTGCACACAATTACTCGTAATGAGTCTTCACCACTCGTAGTGAATCACTCATACTCAGAGTAGAAGACTTAGCCACACACACTGGTTAGGCTATGATTTAGGTCCAATGACTCGTCAAGACTCCCTATGACTCGTGGGGTAAGTCATAGTCAGGATAGTGAGGATAAAATTTCAAAAAAATTCAAGGACCAAAAATCTAGGGTTTTACACATGTTAAGCCTGAGAATAGATCAATAATATGCTATGCTTACTGAGTTATAAGATCATAGGGAACAGAGTCCTAGTCTATTCTCATGATTGATTAGAAACAACATTCTAAAAACTCTGTTACTTGATTACTAAAGTTTACAAACTGTTGCTTGTTATTTTACAAACCCCCCTGAAAATAACTGATTACTAGTTTAAATAAGGGGCAGAGCCCAACCAAGTTGGATTATATATTTGATCAATGAATACTTTATACTTCATTATGAGGTATTATTCGAGTGATATCAAATTTTGGTGCCACTTCCAGAGAATATGGTTTAGGAATTAGTTCAATCGTATTTATTCAACTTATAGTTCTTATTTCTTAAAATATGTTTCTATTGGTTTTTGTTCTTTTAGGATACAAGTTGGTTATGACAAATATAGAAGTCATGAAAATCCCTTGATCCTCATTGACCTCGATCTCAAACATATTCTTTGAAATATAAATGCTCAAGAACTTTAAGAGCAAGTTAAGACAGCAGATAAGCCAAATAAAATCAATTGGTTGCAGAGGCTGAAGCTCCATCAAATCATGAAAATAAATTAGTTGCTCCTAATGCCTATCACAACCAAAGGTATAGAGTCCATAACTAATGACATAATATTCGATATGATGATACGGATGAGGAGAAGGAGGATGTTGATTTTGATAGAGTTTATGCTACAGGTTCTATCGCCCCTCCTTCACTGATCCCTAGTGCTATGTTTAACATCACCAATATTATGATACAGTTGTTGGATATGAAGGGTCTCTTTGCAGGTGCTGCTGGAGATGATCCAAAAGTCCACTTGATTAATTTTATAAGAATACTCATGGAATATAGTTTACTCGATGTTGGTCAAAATATTATTAGGTTGGGGGTTTTTCCCTTTTCACTATCTAGGGAAGCAACTATTTGATTAGCTGAACTTCTGGATAATTCCATTACTAACAGAAGAAAGTTGAAGATAGCTTTTATTGTGAGATTTTCTCACCTTGTAGAATACTAAAATTGAGAGATGACATAAATAACATCAGGTAGCAAGCTAGAGAAGTTGTATATAAAGCTTGGTTGGGTTCAATAAGAAGCAAAAGTAGGGCCAAAATCATAAGCTAACTGATGAGAGTCTTTTGGAGATATTCTTCCGCTCTTTGAATTCTGCAACTAAGGTGATGGCTAAAACTATAGCTGGGAATTCTTTAATGTAACATACTTATACAGATATGGTTGTGATAGTAGATCGAGTTACAAATACCAATAGATAATAACAAATAAGACAGTCTGAGGTATCTATTGGTGCTTATTATAAGGGCATGCCGACTGAGTAGATCTAAAAATAAGAAAAGCATAATAAAGATATGATTCATCTAAAAACTCAAATGGACTTGATTACAAATCACTTAGTAGGGGTTAGATCTAAAAAGGTAAATGCCTTTTGTTCACAAGGTAAGCGTCAAGGCATGATGATCGTGATTGTGATTCTGATTCTAAGAAGGAGGAAAAATTTATGAACAACTAGATAGGAGGTTTAATGCAACCTCCAAGGGCATAACTAAGACTCGAGGCACCAAGGTTAAGGAAATCAAGGTCAAAACTATTACAAGGACAAAAAAATATGATCCTTCTAAGTGTAAGATAGAAATAGAGATAAAGATTAATGCAAATAGAGGAACAAAGATGGTTACAAGAATGATCGAATTGGTCTCTATGTCCATTCAAAGAGAGTTGAGATAAAGGAGAAAAAAGTGGTTCTAGAATGGAGGACAAGATAGCAAAGATACTAAAATGGATAAAATCTACTGATGTTGGCATTAAGGAGACTTATGGTGATATTTCTAATGAGACTTAGTTGGTTGATTCTCATTCCACTGTTATTAAGCAGTTAGAGTTGAAAATAGGACACATATCCACATTATTAAATCAAAGGAAGAGTGGCACTTTGCATAGTAATATTATGCCAAACCTAAGAAGTAATAACTATTATATGATAGTCACTACTTGATGCAGCAAACAGGTTTATGAGCCTCCAAAGCCAGTTGTTATTGATGATGATAATCAGCTTGCTGCAGAAGATGGTCTTGAGCATAAAATAATGATGACTCTTTTAGAAAAACAAACTTATTTAATTCTATTTCCCAATAAAGTCCCACTCCAACTACCCGATAAGTCATCTACTTAAAAGGAATCTTCCTGTAATTTTCCCTTCCTTGAATTATTTGGTCATGCAATATGTATTGAATACAAAGAAGAAAATACATTTTAAGCTCATTGTAGTTCCAAATCATTTCATGACACCAAGCATGGCTAAACCATCTATGACAAAGAGAGCTAATGCATACAACTTACCTCCCAGTCCAAGGAAGGAAAGTCTTAGATCTATATATTTTTTGACCCATTTTTGTATATTTCCTGACATGCTCTTTTGTGGCTCTTCACTCTATCCCTAAAGTACATTGTGCACCTAATCTATTTAACATGGACCTTTCATTATAGAATAGAAAGAAAGTGGTATAGAGATTCACTAAGTACCCTCATATTAGGGGACATTATAGGTTAAATCTAGAAAATTTGAAAGATCTTCTAAAAGCCAACTTGAAAACCACTAAAACAAGTACAAAATTTTGATTATTCAAAAAATAAGATCAGTTCTATTGATGATAGGTCGTATTGATGACTAAGAAAAGTCTTTCAAAGTAGAAATCTTCAACGCTTCCGAAGACAATACGGACATCATTTTGGGGAAGTTAAAGAGTATCCAATGCAAAGCGACCTTTTATCTTATTATTTCATCGTGGAACATCCACTTCCACAAGTAGAATGACCAATCCTGAAGAGCAAATTGTGGTTGTTAAGGGCTGAAAATTCTCTACCTGATGCAAAGAAGGCAAGTGTTGATAATACAAAGAAAAATAAGTTCCCAAATATATTGACTCCTATTCATATACCTCCACCTCCCATTCTATAACACTTGAAAAAAAATGGTGGAAGATAGTAAATTCCTCAAGTCTATATCTAAATTAAAGCAGTTGTCCATGATCATCCCATTAGTTGAAGTACTTGATCAAATGTCTGGTTATATAAAGTTTATGGAAGATCTATCAATGAATAAAAGAGCCATGATTTTTTAGCCGTTCGATAATTTGCACCACTACAGTGTAATAGTTCTCGTTCTCTTATGCATGAAAAGGAGGATCCAGGTACTTTTACTTCACTATTAGAGAATTCAATTTTGTGAAGGCATTATGTGACCTTGGTATAAGCATTAATCTAATACTGTTTTCTATGTTTAAGCAGTTAGGCTTGGGAGCCCCCAAGCTGATGGTTATGCGACTACCTATAGGGATTGTATTATTAAATGTCTTGTGGACTGTAATGTTGATTTTGATGTTCCCATCATCTTGGGATGACCATTCTTGGCTACCAAAAGAGAAATTATTGATATGTAAAATGGTGAATTGATGTTTTGATTGAATAACAAAGAAGTGGGGTTTAATATGTGTCAATTAAAAAAGCAACAAAGTGAGATGAGCATCGTTTTGTCATTGATGTGATTGTGAAGGGGTTCCTAAGATACTATTAAGGGGAGATTTGATATTGAGATATTGGTTGCAATTATCATGAACTGAAATTTGAGTAGAATTATAATGATGATGATGATGAGTAATACGACATGGTTCATACACTTGTTGACATAATATCATATTCTTACGCACCAAAGAAGTTAAATCTTGATTTAAAGAATCGTGAGAGCCCCCCAGCTAAACTTTTTATTAAGGATCCTCTAGTTTTTGAGCTTAAGGATTTTCCCTCTCACCTTTGATATGCCTTTATTGGGAATAAGAATACTTTGTCAGTGATTATTGCAGTTGATTTATTTGAGTGACAAATGGAAGCTTTTGTGTCTGTTTTGAAGTGGCTTGCGAAGGTAATTAGTTGGACCATTGCTAAAATTATCAAGATCTCTCCCGACATTTGCACTCATATAATCCATCTTGAACCTGATTAAATTTTAAGTATTGAGCATCAACATATGTTGAATCTGCTTATGTAAAAGGTTGTGAAGAGGGAGATTATTAAGTGGCTGAACGTAGGCATGATTTATCTCATTGCAAATATTAAGTAAATAATACTTATCCAATGTGTGTCAAAGAAAGGTGGGATTATTGTAGTCCCAAATGATAAAAGCAAGCTGGTTTTATTAAGACACTAGTCACGGGCTGTCATTGCATGTAGACTATAAAATGATGAATGAACGGACTAAAAAAGATCATTTTCTTATGCCTTTTATGGATTAGCTATTAGGGGATGATATTGTTTTCCTTATGGTTATTTTGGGGTACAATTTGATCTCTATTTCTCTTGAATACCAGAAAACCACTTTCAATTGTCTATATGGGGCCTTTGCTTTTAAGCGGATACTTTTCAAGTTATGTAAGTTTCGACTACTTTCCAGCGGTGTATGATGTCTATTTTTTTACATAATGAAGGATATTATTGAGGTGTTTAAGGATGATTTCTCAGTAATGGGTGGTTCCTTTGAGGAGTGTTTTGTCCATCTGGATAATGTGTTGAGAATATGTGAGAGATAAATCTTGTACTAAATTGGAAGGAATGTCACTTCATGGTGAAATAAGGTATATGACTTATATTGTTTAAGTACACAATAAATTCTGATGGTTCAAAGATATCGCATCCACCGATTGAACGAGTGCATCCAATATAAATTCACTACGAAAAGTTCAAAGGAAAACCTATATATCTAGATGCAATTAGTTTTTGCTTATAAATCACATAATTTTCTGTACATTTTTTTATCGTATAGTCATTACCTGTTGATGTGGCGAATTGTTGGGTTATATTGAAAAGTGAATGGAAATTGAAAGGAAGAAAAAATAAAGGAAAAGTGAAATGTTCTTTACTTTATGGAAGAAACATTTCCCCCACATTGGTGGAGGAAAAGGTCACATATTCATGTTGTTAGTCGATTGAGAAAAAGACATGCCTCGTACCACTATCGTCGTCGCTTATTCGGCTCGACTTAGTCTTCGGCTTCAAATTCAAATTCAGATTTAATTTGAAAAATGATCGATCAAGAGATTATCTTTTTAAATAAAATTCATTTAAACCTAATTGTTTAACCATTATTTAATTCAAAAATATAAACCAAAATTTTTCCTTCGTGTGCGATCAGACAAGGTGATGTGTGAGCCACACACATAACGCACGTGTCTCTTCAGTGCACTATTTTAGGTGTGTTTGTAGGAGTACAACTGCATAAGGCCATGTGTGAACTGTACATGCTCCGCGCAACCCTGTTAGAAATAGTTAGTTCACTAGTTTGTGTTGTGTTTTGAAGTGTGGATCGCACCGAATTTGAATTTGTAAAATTATCTATCGAGAGATTATCTTTTTGAAAAAAACACATTTAAACTTAATTGTTCAATAATTATTTAATCCAAATATCAGCCCCCAAAAGTTTTCCTTCATGTGCGGTCGCACTAGGTGATGTGCGGGTCACATATGTAACACACACTGAAGAGACTTGTCTCTTCAATGCACGATTTTGGGTGTGTGTTGTAAGATTTCACCGTACATGCTTCAAAATACCCGTTCATAAACGGTCAGTTCACTAATTTATGTTGTGCGTTTGATGAGCCACCACACATGCCCCATCGCTTTCAAACCAACAATTTTTCAGTATTGTTACTTCTTTATTGAAGCAGTATCTGTTGGATATAATATTTGATTCTTCCTCAGATATTACGTACAAAAATTTTCATATTTTTCTACATTTCTGCTGCTTGAAAATCACATGTGATTTGATGCCATTAAGTGAGTTCGTAGTGCAACGGAGTTTGATATATCGCTATTCTGGTGAGTAAATCGTTCTATTCTGGGAGGATATATTCCATTAAGCTCAAGTACAATGAGGGGGATTAATTTTGCTAAGGACATACTGTGAATTCAGTGGGATCAATTTTCATCCTTTCATTTTGTTTTACTGTTTTCAAAAATAGTTTGAATTTTGTTTTGTTGTTCAATCTTATTTCTTTACACACAGGTTTGAAATAACAATTGCTTCATTAAACACTTACTATTAGTTTTAATTTACATAATAGCTTATAACAAGTTTCTATGGAACGATATTTAATGTATTGTCTTATTACTTGTCGATTGTGCAGATATTTGTGTATGTATTTGGGCACAAAAAGTTAATTATATGTGTACACATCATATATGTCCACATCTGTAAGCATCCTAAGGGTGTTAAGTGGGCCAAGCCGCACCGGTCTCAATAGTAAACTTTTTAAAAACAACCCTATCCCGGCCCACTTAACCCAACCCGGTCAAACCCACCTAAATCCGGTTAAAAATCCGGTCAAATCCGGTCAAAAATAAAAATAAATTTTTTTTTCAATATACACTATATATACCCACCTATAAATATTTTAAATACGTTAAACAATATATATACACTATATATATAGTATATACTACATTAGAATTTAAAAAATATATACACATATACACAATTACACATATATACGCA
>NC_061121.1:148436186-148471740 GCF_002878395.1 Capsicum annuum | reverse complement strand
GTCGCTCCTCATCCTCCCGAGGAGCGACAGTTGGAGTGATATTTGTAGGTACGGCTAAATCAAATAAATCAGCGTAGTGATTATATAATTTTTCTATGTATTCATTCGCATCACCCATAGCCGTCCACAAATCAGGTTGTACTTGTTCAGAATCATTGTTAGTATTTATTTCTAAGTTAGCATAAATAATAGTACTAAAGTGGCACGTAGTATTATATTTCATGCACGGATTTAGCATAGCACCAACCAAGTAAATAGGGAGAATCGGAAAAATATATTTTTAAAATTTAGTAAACATGGCACCAACAGCTTCTCTATAACCTTCTTTATTTTTATATTCTTTGAGCAGACCAGAAATATCGGCTATATATGCCAAAATGTTACAAACAGTAGGATAATAAGCACCGAAAAATTCAACTGTAACTACATAAAATTTTTCTATAAAGTTAACAAGATCATTAATTACAACCCAATTAGAATCATGTAGCATGTAATCAGCAAATGAACCGCAATGTTGGTTAAAAGCTAGTGTAATAGGAACTCTATATTTATAACAAGTTTTTAAAAAATCGTACGTAGAATTCCATCTAATATCAATTTCCTCAGGCATCAATATCGGTGCAAGTCCATTTTCTTGACATTTAACTTTAAATTCTCTAATTCTTTTTCTTCGATTATTTTCTTGAATAAAACCAACAGCAAGACGAATTTTTTCAATATAAAGGTCAAAAAATTAAGACCATCTTTTACAATTAAATTATATATATGACATGCACATTTAATATGAAAAATTTCAGGCAACGGCGGAGAGAGCTTAGATTTTAATTTTTTTATAGCAGTCTTGTTGTTAGAAGCATTATCAAAAGTAATACATAAGATTTTATTTTCGATACCATAAAATCCGACAACTTTAACAATAGAATTAGCAATAAAATCTCCCGTATGTTTACGATCTTCATCAAATTAAAAAACAAGAATACATTTTTGCATCACAAAATTACTATCCATCCAGTGACAAGTAACGGTTAAATAATCATTTTTATTTACAGCACGACCAAGATCAGAAGTTAGGGACAATCTACACTGAATATTTTTTAACAATGCTGATAAATAAAAATAATATTGTGAATGAAGTCTAAAAATATCAGATCGACAAGTACTTCTAGGAACACCATTAAACATAGAATTATAAATTGCTTGAATATAATGAATAAAGGCATCAGAAGAAGGAAAACTAAAAGGCAAACAACCCACAGCTATCATTTTAGCTATTTCTTCTCGGTTCCTCAATTTATTATACTTCTTCGTTACCTAATCGGTTGTTGGGTCCATTCTAGTTTGTGTTGGCCCACCAATATCCCCACCACCTCGTGCAATATTTAACTCTCTTTCGTGAGCATCACTTATATGTCTCATTAACGTACCTGTACCCCCTTGCTTGCCTCCACTTTTATGCTTATATATTTGTTGACAAATATTGCATTGTACCTCAGAATCTGATATACGTTCAAAAAATTGTCATGCAATACTAGTTGTTTTACGAGCTCTTGGGGCACGGGGAGGACGGGAAGGGAGATTAACCGATTCAGATCTAAAGGTAGCATTTCCTACTGCGGGTGTTTCACCAATATTTTCATCATCCTCGTCTAAATTAACCGCATCTATTTCATTTTCTTCTTCTATACCGTAATTTTTCTGAGCTTCTACATAATCCATATCATCAGCACCTACACCTAAAGGTACACCTACTTCTTTCTCAAAAGGTTGACTAAGCGGTGTCGGAGGCACACAGGTATATCTACTACTTGAACTACCTCTACCGCTAGTAATTCGCTTTTTACTACCACTACCGTTTTCGAGACAAAAAATTTTAACACCTTTAGTAGCGAGTTCTTAATTTATCCATAATATAAATTAAACTAAAAAAAATTAAAATACACAAATATAATAAAATTAAAGATTCAACAATTAATACACTAAATAAAAATTAAATGTAAGAGATGGAACGACAATACCAAATTTTGGAAGTATCCGAAGGTTGTGACTTTAAAAACTTTCACTCGTACTTTATAATCGCAAAATTAAAAAATTAAAGTGAGCACTTTAGGAAATTAAATCTATAGAATATTTGAGAATTTGAAAAATGATTTGAAGGTGTAAGGTATTTATAGAAAATTTTTTGGGATTAAAAAATAATTTTAAAAGTAAATAAAAAAAATAATTAATGGGCCCAAACTAGCCGTTTGGACCCAAAAACAGCTATATAGTCGTTGGGCCAACGGCTAGTTTGGCCCAAAATTCAAAAAATTCTAAAAAAAAAAAATGAGTCGGGCCAGTTAACCGATGGGCCCCAGTCGGGTTGGGTTCGGGCCGGGTTAACTAGGGCCAAAACAAAAAAAAGGTCCGAGACCTGGTACCTTAAAGCCCTTGGGCTTATCGAACCGAGTCAAATCGAGCCGATTTTATTAAATGGACTGGTTCGGATCGAATTGGGCCGGGTCAACCGTTTGACAGGCTTAAAGCATCTTAAATAAAGATAATACAAAAGGATAACAATCCTTCAGAAAAGAATTGCTTAAATCCTCTTCAAATCTCCGATTGTAAAGGAACCTTATTAGAAAAATGTTGTTGTCTAAGTAGTCATTTTCAGGCTCTATAGATTAGGGTTGTGCAAAAATCAAATTAATTGATAAATTGAATTGAAAAAATTGTTATTGATTTATCGGTAATGGGTGATTGGATTAACGGTTTAGAAATTTTTTTATTGGGATATCGGTTCATTTTTTTATTTTAAGGTTTTAGTTAATGGTTAAACCGATAACCCAATAAGATTATATTTAAATTATATTTTTAGCCATAGTTATATATTAGTGGCTTTGTATAAATACATACCCTATTATTGTTTATATTTTATAGTTGTGGTCTTAGCGTTGTTCTTTTATTTATAAACTTTTTGGCTTGTTGGGTTTCCACCTATTAATATAAACTATAAACTATATTGATTTTCTTTTTTAGGAGATCGCTATTAATTGCTATTGCATTCAAGTTTTCTACTTAACCAAAAAGAAAACAAATTTATTTTAGTAATAATATATTTGAATTTGCTTCTACTTGTACTTTGGTGTAAATAACATATATACCAATCCTTTTGGAAGTAATTACACTCTCTCCCACTTTTTTAATTACTTTACTCTCTCTCCCTATTAATATACATAACATAGTCGTCATATGCATAGCATTCTGTGTATATATTAAAATTTTTGTAATATATTTAGGGAGTGAAAATTTTTTGTAACATTGTAAACATAAGTTGTGTATTTGTGTAATTTTTAGAAAAAAAAAACATTTTCTTATCGGTTAAATTGGTAAATTGAATCATTAAGAATCAAAATCGATAAATCAAAAATTGATAACATGTATATTATTAATTTGGTTATCAATTTAGCATGTTGATAAACTTAAAATCAATAAATTGAATCGATAATTCGTAAGATTGGATCGAATTGATGGATGCATCACCCTTATCATAGATTAGGAAATCTACCTTTGTAATCAACCTATTAAAAATAGTTTTACTTTATTGTTATTTAATAAATTGGGCAATCAGAACATCTATCCCTATCTTAGAGCATACACCTGTGCACTTACTTTATATAAACAAATAACAAGAAGCCGAAAAGAACATACACCTGTTCACCTGGTGGCCTAGCAAATCACTTTTTTAAAATGACAAGTATCATTTAAAAAAAGACAAAAGATATTTTTTCCTTTGAAACTTGTCCTCTAAATTTACTTTAACATTTAAACTTAATTTTTATTTATTTATCCCTTTAATATTTTTAAAATGTATTAATTTCACCCTTCAAAATTAAATACCACTCTCACAACAAATAGTATGTTACACTCGCCCGCCTCATCGAAGTCACATCACTATCACGTAAAAAATGATTATTTTCTAAAAAAAATTAATCCCTACATATTATTTTTATATTTTTTTTAAATAAAAAATATATATAGTATTTTATTTATATAAATATATATATATGTATATATATATATATAATTATATATATATTTATATATATTTATATATATTAAATAAAAAAGACACCCCCACCTCTATTTTCTTTCTTCTTCACACCCCCCACCCACCATCCCCATCCCCTACCCTGCAATTAACGTAGCCCCCCACCCTCTGCGCCCCCTTCTCTGCGCCCCTCCCCCAACCTAAAATCTCTTGAAGTTAATAAACCTTTGAGAAAAAAAATATCGGCAGCTCGATTCCAATCCAATCACCACCGTAATATCGCCGGCAACGGTTCGATTCAATCACAACCTAAACAGATTAATGGTCAGAATTCAAAAGGGACAAATTACACTTTCTCATTTCTACAAAACACTTTTCATCTCTTACATCTTTAACAAATTCAAATTCTTGAAAAATATCAAAAAAATATGACTTCTTCTTCTTCTTCTTCCTTTCAACTCGCAAGCCTTCAAATTCAAACCCCACCTCGTAAAAAATCAACTTTTCTTGGTCAATCTATGAACATTAGTAGTGTTCATACCAAATCAATACTTAAACCATCATCAACCCCAGTTGCTACAACAACAAAATTCAATCTTTATGAGATTCTTGGAGGTAGAGGTCTATGTAATGGGTATTGTTGTTTGATGATGTACCGGAGAAGAAAAGGGTGTGGAGTGTGAGTGTGAGTGTGGGTGTGGGTATGGGGTGCGGAGTAGGGATGAGAGGTGAGGGAGGGTGGGGGATATTAAAGAAGAAAAAGTTTGATTTTATATATATATATATGTGTGTGTGTGTGTGTGTGTGTGTGTAAAAATAAGTGGGAAAGAAAGAAGAAAAATCTATTTTTTAAATAATAAACGCGTTTTTCTTTTAAATGTCACGTCAGTGTTAGAGGTGAAATAAATACAGTTTAAAGATGTTAAGGGGGTAAATAAACGGAAGTTTAGTTTAAGTGCTAAAGTGAGTTTGGAGAACAAGTTCAGGTGGGAAATCATGTCTTTTCTCTTTTTAAAAGGAAAAAATATATAAAGTAGCATATTTAAGTATTAAATTACAAAAAATAGCAATATTTTTATTAAATTATATTTTGTAGCATATTTATTTGTATGTATTTATATTTTTGTAGCAACAGTTTACAAAAATACAAAATATATATTGATCATAAGTACAGTAAAAACCATATGTATTTGTATTTTTGAAGCAACGATTTACAAAAATATAAAATATAATTTTTTATATTATATAATTATAAAACTGTTGTTATGAAATTCATAATTAAGGGGATAAGTATACTATTCCTAATTTTGCCATTTTTAAAAAATTAAGTATCTTTGATCTTTATGTTCAGATGTCGATTTGTTCTCAAGTAATTTAGCTAGTCCAACCACCTTAGCCATGATACGAAGTAACCTTCATTGGAATAATTTATTAATTTCGTTAAAATACTATAATTATATTTATGCTTCATGCAATAATTAATATTTTTTTATCTCAAAATAAGTGTTGGTTTTAGCTTATTTTAAGCCATTAAGGAAAAGCATACATGAGAATTGTCCCTATTAATAAGAAGAAGTTCTTCAATAAAAGGGTATAATTGAAAAAACATACTCATTTTTGTTTTAAATTTCTAAGGTGATTAATTTTGGGGATTTTTTTTTTTTTTAACTAAAATGTGACTTCTATTTTGGGACTAAAAATGAGTAATTTTTTAAAAAGAAACTCGTTTTCCCCATAATAAAATTAAAGTTGAAGCCTAGGTTAACTTTTCCAATTAAATTTTAAAAGACATTAGAGGGTAATGGTACGAAGCATATTTCTTTTCTTTTCTTTTCTTTTCTATAGTATAGAAGAGTTGGTTTGGTCATGGGATGGAAATGATATAACAAATTTCTCTAGTGGTAATTTGGTCATTACAATAAATTATAAGCTCAATTCAATTATTTTTTGTGCTTTGACTTTGGAACTTCTTCAAAATTTTGAATAAAAACCCATTATTTTCTCTTTAATTACATTCAATGCCATTGAAGAAATTTATCATAATGCCATCACACATATTTCCACACATGGGGGCCCTCTATCTTCCATTTATTTTTCAATCTTATTTATCTTTTTTATTTTTCTGTATAAAATTATTTCAAATATATTTAAGTAAATTGATTAGTAGGATGATAATTTATTGTAAAAATTAATTATAATTGATGTAATTAAATAAATTTTATTATTTATTTAATTTCATATCAAACATATAATTACTTTTTTTCTTATTTGTTATTACATTTTCACCTAATTTAAATTTTTCCTAATATATTCAATTGTGATTTTTTACTATATCATCTCTAATTAATTATTATGGTCATCTAAGTATCATGTCACTTAAATTGGAGTAGAAAAAGTTTTACACAATAATTAAAAATTTAAATTATTTAAAAAAAATATTTTTCTTTTCTTTTCTATTATATTATATTTTATATATATATATATATATATATATATATATATATATATATATATATAAATCTTTTCTTTTCTATATATTAGAAATGATGGTTTTGACATGTTAGCTTATAGGTATTAAAACAAAGTTTTAGGATACTAAGGTCTATAAAATACTTTGCAAGATTAGTTTGTTTAGGAAAATTGTATTTTGTGTTTTAATGTTTGAACCTTATCAACAACTATAAGAAAAGTCCTTCCATTTTGAATTAATTACAACTCATGTCATTTCAATAAATTACCACTTTACCATTGATGCTACTCCTATTGAATATGATGGAGCCCACATATAATTAATTATTATAAATTATTTATATATTAAAAATTAATAATATTTAATTAAAAAATCAAATAAATATTTATGACATGTCTGCTTCAATCGTAACTGTACTATATTACCCCTAACTAATTATAATATCACACCTAATTAATTATTATAAGTTATTTATATATTAAAAAATTAATAATATTTAATTAAAAAATAAAATAGATATTTATGACATGTCTGCTTCAACCATAATTGTACCATATCACTCCTAATTAATTATTATACTGCTCTTAATTAATTATTACAAGTTATTTATACATTAAAAAATTAATAATATTTAAGTAAAAAATAAAATAGACATTTATGACATGTATGCTTCAACCGTAATTTTACTATATCACCCCTAATTAATTATTATGGTCATTTAAGCATTGTGCCACATAAGTTGAAATAGAAAAAAATAATTTAATATGTTATATATTTCAAAAAAATTACATAAAAAATACTAGAAATCACAATCATTAACAACTTAAAAGATTTAAAAGATATAAAATATTTGGTCGACTCTTGAAGTTATATTAGTGTCATTGAAAATAAAATAGAAGAAAAGTATTATAAATCACAATAATTAAAAACTTAAATTATTTTTAAAATATAATTGATTATCAATGCCACAAAAATTTGGACAAGAAGAGTAACGTATTCAAAGGGCAAAAGAGTAAAATTTTCATGACATTTTTTTAAAAAAATAAAAATTGCTACATATACTCAAAGGGCAAATGAGTAAAAACACATAAGAGATAAATGTTGAGAAATCAAGAAGCACCAAATGTTACAAATGTATTATTAACATTTGTAACATTCAACACATTTCTAAATGTTTTCAAATTCTTCTTGAATCAACACATACACATAATAAAAATAATAAATAATAATAATTACATTTTACTATATCACCCCTAATTAATTATTATGGTCATTTAAGCATTGTGCCACATAAGTTGACATAGAAAAAATATTATAAATTACAATGATAAAAAATTTAAATTATTTAAAAAATATAATTGGCTATCGTCGACACAAAACTCTGGACAAGGAGAGTAGCATATATTATTCAAAAAAATTATATAAAAAGTATTATAAATTACAATAGTTAACAAGTTAAAATATCTAAGAACAATTTAATATGTTATATATTTCAAAAAAATTAAATGAAAAATACTAGAAATCACAATAATTAACAACTTAAAAGATTTAAAAATATAAAATATTTGGTCGACTTTTGAAATTATATTAGTGCCACTGAAATTGAAATAGAAGAAGAGTATTATAAATCACAATAATTAAAAACTTAAATTATTTTTAAAACATAATTGACTATCAATGCCATAAAAATTTGGACAAGAAGAGTAACGTATTTAAAGGGCAAAAGATTAAAAACAAACAAGAAATAAATGTAGAGAAATCAAGAAGCGCCAAATGGATTATTAACATTTGTAACATTCAACCCCTTTCTAAATATTTCCAAATTCTTCTTGAATCAACACATATACATACTAAAAATAATAAATAATAATAATTACATTTTACTATATCACCCATAATTAATTATTATGGTCATTTAAGCATTGTTCCACATAAGTTAGAATAAAAAAAATATTATAAATTACAATGATAAAATTTAAATTATTTAAAATATAATTGGCTATCGTCGACACAAAACTCTGGACAAAGAGAGTAGCATATATTATTCAAAAATAATTATATAAAAAGTATTATGAATTACAATAGTTAACAATTTAAAATATCTAAAAATAATTTAATATGTTATATATTTCTAAAAAATTACATGAAAAATACTAGAAATCACAATAATTAACAACTTAAAAGATTTAAAAAATATAAAATATTTGGTCGACTCTTGAAATTATATTAGTGTCACTGAAATTGGAATTGAAGAAAAGTATTATAAATCACAATAATTAAAAACTTAAATTATTTTTAAAATATAATTGACTATCAATGCCACAAAAGTTTGGACAAGAAAAATAATACATATTATTTGAAAATTACATAAAAATATTATAAATTACAATAGTTAACAAATTAAATTATGTAAATACCTATTAAAAGTATGATTGATTATCTAAATTCTATTTGTGTCATATAAATTGAGATAAAAATTAATATATTGAACTCGTGCTAGATCTCGAATGAGTCTTAAAATGTATATGCAATTCTTTTTTAAAAAAAAACTTTTATTTAAATATATCAAAATCGAAAAGGTAAATTTTAATGCAGCACGTTAAATAATGTATAAGAACTAATGTTAACATAAATAATACCAGTATTTACTAATAGACGCATTACTAATACAAATATTACTAATATATTCTATTCGGAAAAAAAAATATGCACTATAACAAACGACTCCTACGTTTCAATAGAAGGAATATATACAAAAGAAAAGTTTGATAAAAAATTTACAGAAATATATTTTATAAGTATATTTTATCGTACCAATGAAAACATTCTACTACTCAAACTTCCTACTCCAACATAAATTCTAAAACTTAAAAATTACAATCCACATATTTTATAGTTGGGCCCGTGATGACACGGGCCTTGCACTTCTAGTACTATAAATATTTGGAAGCTTAAGCAATGTTCTGTTTTTGTACTTATCTCTCTTTAGAATTAAGATTATACACTAATATAGATGGTAAGCTTGGTAGGATTTTTCCTGAATTTCTTATTCTACCATAATTGTGTTACCATAATTGTGTTTTAGTTCGGAAAGGATTTCTTAGTAGAAAAGGTTTCTTAGTAGAAAAAGATCTCTTTCCTATTAGATTTCCATTAGACTTTTTTTATTAGGTTTATTCTTTTTCTAAGGTTTTGTAACTCTATAGATAGAAGATCATTCTTCTCAACTCATAACACAATAAGCATTCACAATGTAGTTTTAAAGAGTATTTGTTTAGGGGAGATTTCTTCTAATAGGTTTAATATTTTTCGATATTAGATTTTCAATATATAGCTCTTTTGACCAAAATATATTAATAATATTATATTTTTTATTTATTTTTCTTTGTTTATCATTCCATGATTTGCAAACTTTAAGATTCCGCGTGATGCTCTCTTGATTTCGAACTAACAAAGCTTTCACCACTCCGCTTAATCGCTTTCATGTACTTCTTTGACAAAATCCTTCTTTATTTGGTCCGAAACTTTGGGAAACCTTATCATACAATTGACATTTTGATAAATGATTTATTAAATTTTATGAACTATATTTGCTTGATTAAAATTTCTAGTACCTACTGATTTACTTATTTATCCATAAAATCCCTTAGTTATTATAGGGGAATAATATAGCAGAATTTTGGATGCAGCTCCTCCCCATTTCCCTTCTCTTTAATTTTCCCAAGTTCTTGTTTGGATTGAAGACATATGTCATAATTTTAAATTGAGATTTAATTAGTTAAATCAAAGTTCTAACAATAGTTATTTACTTCCATATATTTGTTGCTTAAATATTTTTAACAATATATTATATCATTCTGAAATATATTAAACTATTTTCTTTTTATTCTTGAATAGTTTTCTGTTAGGTTTTTACTTCTTTTTTTTTTTTACTAATGTTTGTCATTTTTCTTAAGTAATGTTTTTCAAATTAAAAAAATAAAGATTATGGCTTGAAGTTTTTCTAATTTTATTTTCTTTATGTACCAAATAAATTCATTATACGTGTGCCAAGTCAAATATAAAAATTGTGTCAAATAAATTCATTATATTTTCTTTATACTTTTCTTTTTTTTTTTGTTAATGATTGCCATTTTTCTTAAGTAATGTTTTTCAAATTAAAAAAAAATAAATTGTAGCTTGAAGTTTTTAAAATTTTATTTTTTTTTATGTGCCAAATAAATTCATTATACATGTGCCAAATAAAATATAAAGATTGTGCCAAATAAATTCATTATATTTTCTTTATGTAGCTCTTTTGAATTCTCAACTAGAAAAATTAAAATTTTAACTATATTATGATTTTTAAAAAAAAATATTTAGGAAAATTTTTTAATATATATTTGTGACAGTAAAGATTTTTTGCTAAACATTGAGTAAAAGATATAATGGATATTTAAGGAAGAAATGTAACTAAATATGTAGAAGTAGATAACTATGGTTAGAACTTTGATATAACTAATTAAATCTCAACCATTAATTTTAAATTATGACATATGTTTTCAATCCAAATAAGAACTTGAGAAAATTGGAGAGAAGAAAAATAGTGAGAAGCCGGATCCCAGAATTTTATCATTGTAGTATCTTCTCTATTGACCATAAATATCTTCTTTGACAAGATCTTTCCCTTTTGTGTTCACCTTTTATCTTCTCTATCTAGTGTGGTTGTTTGTGTACTTACAACATCTCGGACCACGCTGTATTTTACACTCTAAATATAGAAATTCTCAACATTTAAAGAACACCGTCTCCAATTCATAATTCTATTTTACACTTGAAAAAAAAAGAATCTTTATTTAAAAGAGAAAGAATAAGATAAAATTGGTTGTCGTCACAAAAAATGTTATGCAATATAATTGTTACATGTGTTTATTATTTTGTCTATACATTATTATTTTTGTCTTCATTCGTTATTTAATGATCATTTTTATTTGGATATTTATAAATGGATTAGTTAAAAAAAGAATAATCTTTGTCATGAATTCCTAAGGTAACACTTATTTTGGGATGAAGGAGTATCAAAGCTTTCCGAACTCTTATACAATCTCACATGAGTTATAAATCATAGTTCATAGACAACATATCGAAATATTACAAGCCGCCAAATTAACAAATTATATATTTTCATGTTTCGTTTATAAATAAATACACATAATTTTACAAAGCTTCATTGATCCGATAAATCAACAATAGTAGTAACTAACTACTATTTACTGGCAATATTTTCACGTCAAACATAAGTCTATTTTTACAAATTTTAAAATTCTAGATCTTTTTCTTAAAAAAAAATATAAACTTATGGATCAATATTTATGTTAAAATATTAAAATCATAATATGTAATTTTGTGCCAAGAATAACGTTAATATAGAGTATACAAATGTTATATAATATGGTCAAACATAAAGCATTATAGATAGGACTTATAGTTGTTGAATTACTATTTCGATAACTTAATACATCAAGAGCAGGGGGAAATTATAAGTTGAATATTTACTATTAATTTTGGGTCAGGACATAGCAGGGGCAGAACAACACTAGTACTTATATATAAGAGAGGATACCAGAACTTGTTAGTCCTTACAATGGCACTATGATAGTTTTAATTTTTTTTTTTTTAAATCCTCTAAAATTGAGACATGTGTTGGTAAATTATTTTTCTCCTCTAAAATTATGACATGTGGTTGATAAAATTATGGTAATTTTAATTTATTTTTTTAAATTATCTAAATTGTGACCTGTGATTGGTAAATTACTTTCCCTATCTAAAATTGTGACATGTAACTGATAAAATTACTTTTATCCCTCTAAAATTGTGATATTATTATATTATTATATATTTTATTTTATTATATTATATTTTATATATATATATATATATATATATATATATATAGATAGAAGAGTGAGTTGGAGGACGACCAAGGGTATATTTGTTATTTCACATCAAAATGGTACAATCATTAGTCAATAGTAATATCAACAAAGAACTCCATTAGCCATTTCTTTTTTCTTTTTGCTAGCTTATGTGTCTACATTTTTTAAGTGGACTCCTTATGTGGCAACAACATTTTTATTTCCAAGTCTCAACTTATTCAACCACATTATTTACAAAGTAATATTTTAAATAAATTTAAATTTATAATCTGAATCCCGTTTCACGAAATATTAGATTGTTTATATAGAATTTAAATTATTTTTTATTTTTATATGGAAATATTTAAAAAAATTGTTTTATATTTATTTTCTTATATTTTAAACTTTTTAAGTGAAAATTCTGACTCCGCCAAAATTTCAATACTCCAAGTTTTTAATATTTTAGTTTTTTGCTCAAAAAATACTATCACGCATGAACTTGGTGGGTTAAAACTTAAAGTTATTAACCTATTTAAAAATATTTTTTGTTTAATATTAAATAATTTTACAAAAAATATCATTAAATCAGTCTATAAATGTTTTACTAAAATGAAAAAAAATTGCAAATTTAATATTTATATAAGGCTTCGAATGTACAATTTTTGTATTCACTTATGGATTGTAGTTGTAATCACAATTGATGTGAGTGTCAACTCACAAAACAGAGATTTAAAAGATAAATTAAAAAAAAAAGATTAAAGTACATTAAATGATCAGTGTAAAGAATTTTTACTATATTATATAAATATATTTATATGTAAGTTTTCATAAAAATTGAGATTTGTAATCTGAAAAATACTATATATGATACTCTATTCATTTTTTTTTATTTGCTCCATTTGGGTTATGCTTGTATTCCAAAATATTTGCTCCTTTAATCTTTCAAGAATAGTTTGAACAAAATCTTTCTATTATGTCCTTGTTCAATAAATATAATCATTATTAATTTTGAAAGAGGTATAAAATTTAATTAGGGGTATATTAGTGAAATTACTTTTAATTTTATAGGAGTAGGTGTCGTTTGGTTGGGAATGTAGTTATATTGGAATTAGTTATGCTGAGATAAGTTATGATGAGATAAGTTATACTGGGATTAGTTATGCTGGGATTATTTTTTATTGAGTGTTTGGTTTGTTGTTTTCAAATTAATATGCATGGTATAATTTCTAAGAATAAAGTATTTGATTACCAAAATACCCCTATCTTATTTAACTTTTTTTTTTTGTTTATATATATTTGTTTTCAAACTTTAAATATTTATTTTTAAAAATAAAACTTTCATCTTATTTAGCTTAATTTTTTTGTGTGTGCATTTTCATGTTTATATCGTGTGTATTTTTAAAATAAAACTTTCATCTTATTTAGCTTTAATTTTTTTGCATGTGTCTTTCCATGATTATACCGTGTGCGTTTAAAAAAAAAACTTACTACATCTTATTTAGTTTGAATTAAAAACTTCCAACTTAAGTTTGTTAAAGTAAAAGAAGATTTGTTGTTTATGTCACTTCATTTAAACGCATATTACTCATATAATATAGAATATTAAAATTCATTTTAATTGATATATACAATATCAATTTTCAAGTTATTAAAAAACTATTTAATTTAAAATATGTAATTGAACAATAGAGTTGATTGTGAAACGATAATGTGTATTAAAACTAGGCAACGTCTTTGTAGTTGTTAAAATATTTTATAGATTACTAGTGAACGGTAATTATTATTATAAAATCTACTTACTTTAGTTAATCTTTTCATTGTGTAGTAAGAACTTTTTGTATTATCAATTCACAAAAATAACACTTGGAAGGAAAAAGTTGATGTTGAATTCCATTTTTCTATGCTTAAAAAATTATAGTACCTACATTTTGTTGGATATATAAAAAATTACAGTACCTAGTTTTGATCCTTATTGTGTATGAATCTAACATATTTTATTTTTTAATTTGTTAATTTTGCATTTTGATCCTTTATATAAGAAAATGGCGTATAAGTTTATAAAATTCACAAGCAATGAAATGAAAAAAAAATGCAAAGTTTAATTAATAAGAGGCTAATTTTTCTTAGTCATATATTTCCTTCGTTCCAAAATAAGATATTTTAGTCTTTTTAATTTTTCAGAAATAACACGTTTTAGATAATCAAGTAGATATCAATAATTTTTTTCACTTTCAAAAGCAATAATTAAAGATGATGAAAAAGATTGGAGAAATGTGTTTGTAAAGGATTTGGGATATTTTTGTCATTTTATAATTTATCCCGGGATAAATTAAGGTGGGATAACTTATACCACCAAATACGTGGTATAACTTATCTCGGGACTATTATTAATCCCGGGATAAGTTATCCCAAGTATTACCAAACCAAACGATTTATTAAAAAGTTTATCCCGGGACTATTATTTTATCCCGGGATAACTTTTCTTAGTACCTCGCATCATACGGCCCTTGATTAAGGTGTGTGTCTAACCCAAAGAAGCAAATAAAAAAAGATGAAGAAAGTACGATAGAATAGATAAATTAACCTGCATATCAAATAACTTTAAACTAACATTAAATAACACATATTTTTAACTCCTTTAGTAAAAATTTTAACTCCACCAATATATAAAATAACTTTGAACTAACATTAAATAACACATATTTTTAACTCCTTTAATAAAATTTTAACTCCACCAATATTAATTTGATTTGTGCTCTATTTTTTATAGATAATTTTCAACTATCAATGATGTATCTTTTGTATTTTTATATTATTTTATTATAAAAATGAATGTACGATATATTTATATGGTTAAGAACAATCTCTTATCTTCTTAATATAAATATGCTATTTACTTTTATTTATATAGTATATTCGATAAAAAAAATCATATTTTAAGAAAATATTGCTCATAAAATTTTATAAAAAAGATATTAATATACCGACACTTATTAATTTATCCTCTTGTATAATTTTTAAATAAAATTGAAAATAAAAACAGTAAAAAATTAGTTACTTAATTCAAGAAAATTTGTTTGATCTGATGTTAAAATAAGCATTGAAACATATTATATTTTAATTTTAATCAGGACAATTTAAATAAGTTGTAAGCTATATTTAATTTTATAAAAATAAAACAATATAGTTTTTTAAGTATAATCATTTTCTATCGTATTTATTTAAAAGTATTAATTATTTTTTATAAACTAATTAAATATCGATAAATAGATTAAAAACTATAATATTGAGCCCGTAAAATGGGCCCTTCTTTATCTAGTATTATATAGAAGCGTGACTTGGAGGACGACCAAGGATATATTTATCATTCACATCTAAATGGTACAATCATTAGTCAATAGTATATGTCATTTCACATCGCCCGCCGACATATACTACGATCTGTCAATCGTCGGCATGGCCGGACCGGTTGTTGACCTGCTTTATAGGGTTGGTCAGCAGATATTAATTAGATTACCAACAATTTTTACTGAACTATATCATCCAAATGCTCCAGAAAAACAATAGTTCTCATACAAGTAGCGTTTTACCTAATGATGATGTTATTTCGAAAACTCCTAATTTGTACGGTGAGCCTTCTCATTTGCCTAGCGAAAGTCTGAAGAGTAAGGAAATTAATAAGCACAAAGTGAAATTTGTTGATCTTCTGCAACCCAATAAGTCGTTGATGCAAGATAAAAAAACTTTCACATGATTCTATAGAGATGAAACCAATTACATATAATAACGGAGTTCCGTGAGTGACATGGACAGAAGAGGAGGTACAAAAGATGAACATATTGGATGATTTAAAATTAGCAATTATTGGTAAATTCTTGTATGGGTGGCCAGATTTGAGGATTCAAATTCTAAAACAATGCAAAATAAAAGGTGAATGAATTGGACTTCCGAGAAATACGCATATTTTGATGCGATTAAATCAGACGGATGATTACATCATGATGTCCAAAAATGACTATTATATCATTGCGAAGGATGGGGTGGCATATCAAATGATGGGGTGGCATATCAAATGAGGCCTCTTATTTATGATGCCAATTTCACACTAGATGCAGAAACTACACAAGCCATTGCATGGATCTCTTTCCTGGATCTATTACCAACCTTTTTTGTAAAGGAATCTCTTTTTTCATTCGCATCTGCAATTGGAAAGCCCATTCATTTGGACATGGCTACAATGAACAAGACTCGCCTAGTACCGTGAGAGTTACCCTCTGTTTGGATGGTGGTTTGACATAGTATCTTAAGAGTTACCCTCTGTTTGGATGGTGGTTTGACATAGTATTGTATGGTATAGTTATTAAGAGAATCATGTTTGTTTTGATTGTTTCTTAAAATGTATGATATGGTATGATTTAATCTCATGATTTGGTAATCATGAAACCCCATTTTATATAACCACTGATTTGATGATATCCCATGGTTTTTTTTTTTTTTTTTTCAATTATGCTCTTACTTAATATTCTATAATCTTATTTTTCCTTTCATCTTATATTATTTAACTCCGCCTCCTACTCCGATCCCCAACCCCTACCCAATTTTTTTTTTAATATTTTAAAAACTTGTTATTACCCAACCCTCATCCCCCAACCCACCCCCACCACCTACTAGCCCCCTTCCCCCACCAATTTCTTTTATATTTTTAAAATTTATTTTTTAAAACTTTCAAAAAAAATTTCTTACACCACCCCCACCCCCTACCATCTCCCCCCTCCCCCCACACCACACAAAAAAAAAATAATTTTTTAATTATTTTTTTTTAAATTAAAACTTTTTTTTACCCCTACCCCTACCCCTACCCCACCCCCACCCCCTACTCCACTAACCTCACCCCCAAATATTTTTTTAATCCCCCTCTCCCCCCTTTATCATATTTGTTTTTAATATTTTATGTTAAATATATACAAATGCTTTTAGAAATTTTATGTGTTACGAACACAAGAAAATAAGTAAGAAACAATTTATTTTCTTAAAAAATAATTTTTTTCTTTTGGATTCCATTATCAAACACATTCGTAGCATACAAAAAAAATACATTCAAATTTTGTACTTGTCATTGATGTCTAGTCTCAAAACACCAAAAAGAAATGAAATTTTTTACTATAAAAATAAATCCGATTATATTTATTTGATATATTATTTTATGGACTTTGTTAGAATTTACATGAATTTAACAACTTAATATATCTACATGGCATAATTATGATAAAATAGTAGGAAGAAAATTATTTTATTAACAATTATTGATAAATTTAACATTTATAATGATTAATGGCATTTTAGTAAACTTACTTGTTACAATACAGTACCATACTGTCAAACCAAAAAATAAAACTGTCATCAAATAGCAGTGAACGATACAGTCTATCCAAACATTGTATTGTTGTACTATACAATCTATCTCTATCCAAACATTTTATTGTACTAGACCATATCATACAGTACCATACGTTATAAACCATGGAAACTAGGGTACAATCTATCAAAATTCAGTATGATATGTTGCCTAAATACTATCGTACTTGTAAACTTCACGGGCATGATGAAGATGAGTATAGAAGTCTACATCTGTAGTTAGGACCTAAAAGGATGAAATACAAGCAAGAGGGGGATAGCAAAGGTGACAATGAGGAACAAAGTAAGATACCAGTACAAAAGAGATACATAAATGGAAAAGTGGTGTTTGTAAAGTGGAATTCAAAAAGGAGAGCATTAAATATGGACAAAGGAGTTTTGAGTGCAACAGCAGAATCACAGAACAATCAAGGTGTGAGTACTACTATCTGTTTGGGGTACTACACGACAATGAGAACGAGGGTAATGCTTTGTAGGTAGGCATAAAAATTGCAGAGGAATGTTCTGCACTAAAAATTGATGATCAGAAGGGCATAGCAGTATATCATCCTCATCAGAATCAGTTGCAACAACATAAACAAAATAGGGATTTATATGCAATGGGCATGCAGACAGACGGGGTGAGCAAAAATCGAACAGACTGATAAACCAAATCAATAAAAATATTATTGATTTATTGTTATTGGATTATCGGGTTAACGGTTTTTAATGGTTTAATAAAAAAATTATTGGGTTATTGGTTCGGTTTAATTTTTTCTTATTGAGTTATTGGGTAAACCGATAACCCAATAAGAATATATATATGACTTATTATATATTTTTCTCTTAATTTCTCTTTAATCTCTACAAATTAACAAACCTATTATTTCAATTATACAAACTCTTGATTTCTCCTAACAAAATTTAGTTCAAACTTGAAGATTCTTATAAATTAAAACACATTATGTAAGATTTTTATTTGCAACTAAGATTCGATTTTTTTTTCATGTTAGTTACTACTATTTCTATTTTATGAGTATTTTCTTATTAGTTAAACCGAAAACCGAACCGTTAAGGACTAAAAACCGATAAAAAATATCTTATTGGTTTGGTTATTGATTTAGCATATTTAAAAATCGAAAATCGATAAACCGAATCGATAATATGTAAAACTGAACCGAACCGACCGATGCACACCCCTACAGACAATAATAAAAAATGCAGAGATGGGAGTACCAATATGTAACCACAACCAAAAAAGTTCTCCCAGCAGCAACAGTAAACAAAATAAAACCACAATAGGAGGTGACAGTGGTGGAAACCAGGGGGATAATGTCACGACCTGAATTAGGGCCTGGCCGTGACGAACATCCCGAGCCCTGAAGGCCCAGACGTCCTACTCTATCTGGTAGTCATGCATAACATTCATATAATAAGAGAAGATACGGAAATACAATCTGATACGGAAACATAGTCATTAACCCTGAGATTCAAGACATAAAGAATGAAAGCTGCAATTCAAAACATCTGAATAAGATCTGACTTAGTCTGCGAAATCTCTACTACATCTCACAACTGTTCTGAAAACTGGAATAAGGGCCCCAGTAGACCAAAACAAAGAAATAACATAATCTGAAATAACAGGCCTTCTGGAACAAAGAAGGCTCACCCCTGCACGGATCATTTCTCTCTGGATACTCTACTGATTAGCCGGACCAATAGGTTGAGCCTCTGAACCTGGGAGGTAGGGGTCAATACAATTTTACTGGTACGCAGAGCAAATTCAAAATAATATTGTATATTCAACATATATGAGAGCAATTTAAAACAGTTCATAAACATATCATATAGTAAGAAATCTCATGGGCATTTCTGAAAGAAAATCATCTGAACTCTGAGACATTCTTTGTTTTACTTCTGCGCTAGGTGGTATACCCAATAACTCTGAAATTCCACAGGCTATATGGAATCCGACATTGACTCGGCGGGGAAGCCTCCAACCCTAGTGTGCCGCAAGAGTTGGAGTCTCTGACTCCTTACGCCACACGGCCATCGCAAGTGTAAAATAATATACTCGGATCGGCAAATCACGGTTTTAGGTTAAGAGTTACTTGAACTCAAACCTTCTTCGGGTAACCACCTAACCCTCTTTAAGCCCAGTTTTAACTTTTTAAAACATGCATTCTCTGAAAACTCTAACTCTGTTATGGCATACATTTATATGGTATCATCATACCATTGACTTGCAAGTCACATCTCTGAGCCATTATTAGCATATAATAATCTCTGTTTCAAAACGTAAATCTGGGACCACCATATCAATAAATCATTTCAAGAAACTCTTTCTTAAAGCTCATGTAAACATATGCAAGAAACTCTCCTTTTCACCATTTCAAATACACAAGTCATTTCAAAGATATCAATCATATGCAATTCTTTCTTTTTAAGACAAGGACGAAATCATATCAAGAAACTCCATCTCGTCATCATCAAAATCATGTTAAATACTTACATATTGAAAAGATCCCCTTCAAAACATTAAACAAACATCTCAAATCATTCCCAACAAGTTCATCAACTCTAAATCATCAAAGAGAGGGGTTTCAATAATAATGCTCTCAATCAAATCTTCAACATCATATATATTCATATAAGTTTAAATCAATTTAAGGGGAAAGGCCTAAAAACCAAAACAATAATATTATCCAAGCATCCATAATGAGAAATTCAAAGCAAAAGTTTTAAAACCCCTTTAAAATTCATGCTTGATAATCTTAAATCATATTCTAGTGTTGACAAGCCATGTAGTTTTTAGGATAAATCTCACGTACTTCAATTTAGAAATTTGATGGATGATTCTTGAAGCCTATGGTTTGGGGATTCCAAATCTTCAATCAGTTTTGAAATACCAAGGTTGAATCTTGAGTTATTTGGGTTTTTAGTTTGAAACCCTAGAGAGTGTTTTTGTGAATTTTTGAAGAAAATATGAATAATGTGGCCACTTGGGAGTAAAATCCCATATTTAAGCTGATAAGGGGGTGGAAAATACCCAATATACCCTAAATGAGACGGAATAAAATATAATTGGAAGCCCGATTTTATGGGCCACCGCGACGCGCCACTATCGCGGTGGCTCACTGAAAATTGACGAATGGAATTTTTAGGGTCACTGCGATGAGGAGCCACCGCGTTGTTCCACTGGTTGGGACCTGGAACTTCAACGCGACGCGCCACAATTGCGCTAAGGCCACTAGAATTTAACAATTGTTAAATAGACCACCTCCGCGACGCGCCAAGCACCAAAATGATGGTGTTTTATGACTAGGACTTAAATTAGCCATAACATCTTGCCCGGGTATCGGATTTGGGCGAATCTTATATCGACGGAAAGCTCATTCAATTTTCCACACTACATAATTGATTAAGATGGAAAATTTGCATAGAATTTATGTCTTTTTGGATCATCTACACATAGAAATGGCGGTTTTCGTTCTAGCCCAAAATACGGGGTGTTACAGAGATAGTGATATGGAATTGATCATTACCTGTAATAAAGAACAAATCACTAAAGGCATGTTGGAAAGTGAACTGAACAAGGTAGAACTTACAGACAGAGAGGATCAATTAACCAATGCCATCTATCATGAGCCTTTGGATGTAGATACTACCATGGCAGACACAGATACAACTGAGTTCATTGGAAGACATCCACCTGCAATAGAGACAAAAATGTTAAAATTGACATCATTGGAGAAGGGGCAAGAGCTAGTTATTGTGCCATTACCTATTTAGAAAATTAAGATTTCACCACATGTGAAGAGATTGAATGAAATAGTATCTCACAAGTGTAATGAAAAAGGTGAAATGGACCAGCAATACTTTAAAGATGAAAGCAATTCAGAGGATAAAGAGGAAGAAGACAATCAACAGAATTTAGAAGCAGTAATGAAACTGGTTGGACTTTCTCCACCTACACAGTCAAATTCAAAGAAAGTCAGGAAAATCAGAGGTGCAATAAGTCAAAAGTGTTTTGTCCAAACGGGGTGCAAAATCTTTTGATAAATGAATACCAAAATATTGTTCTGGAACATAAGATTTGTAAAGACTAATCATGCCTTTCACAAAGTTTAAATGTTACATAGACATGTTAAGTTTAGTTTTATAGCTTTAATGAAGCCTTTTTAGGAGGCTAGTCATGTGCAGAAATACGAAAGAAAATTAAAGATAGAATATGCTACTTACAATGTAAATGGAAAGATATGGATTTTGTGCAAGACAACAGTCAAGTATAAGTTATTTCAGACATTGAACAATAAATTACTGTGCAGCTGAAATTCCTAGAATATGGACAACACAGAGTGATAACTTCTGTATATGCTAATGTGTTGGTACACAGAAAATGGATTTGTGGAGAGAAATATATCCTTTGCATCAAAACATGAGATTGCCCTGGCTTGTGAGAGGGGATTTCAATGTTATTCTTGATGCTGAGGAAAAAATTGGTGGACGTCCAATGTATACATAAGAATATGAAGATTTTGCCTTTTGTGTTAATTCTTGTGAACTGCTAGACATTAACTTTATAGACAGTCCTTTTACTTGGTGGAATGGAAGAGCTGATGAAGAGTGTATTTTCAAGGGACTTGATAAATTACTGATTAATCTAGAATTCTCTGGCAGGTTTGGGAATGTTGAAGTAGATCATCTAGCAAAAACTTGGTCATATCATGCACCCCTTTTGTTAACTTGTGTACAGCAAGAAGAGAAGACTAGAAGGCCCTTCAGGTTTTTAAAGTTTTGGGTGGACATTAATTGTTTCAGGGAGGTAGTACAAAGTGCTTGGAATGATATTTATCATGAAGATTTCTTCATAAATTTAACATTAAAACATAAGATGACAAAAATAGTGTTGACTAAGTGGAGCAAAGAGATATTGGGTGATATTTTTCAGCAACTGGTGATAAGAGAAGACATTGTGAAGATAAAAGAAGAGTTATTTGGAGAATTCCCCACTAGAGTTAACAGGGTTGTTTTGAAACAAGCACAAGCTGAATTGATTAAATATTTTAAGATTTAGGAAGAACACTGGAGGCAAAAGGCTGGGATTCAATGGTTTGCTAAAGGGGATCAAAACACCAAGTTTTTCCATAGCTTGGTCAGGGGCAGGATAAAAAGACTGAAAATTCAAAGGATGAAGAAAGACAATGGAGAATGAGCTGAGGGTAAGGATAAGATTGCTACTGAAGTTGTTAATTTTTTCTAGAATTAGTTTATATCCACCTGGTCTGAGGGGGATTTATCATTGTTGAAAGCAATACCTCATGTTGTATCTGAAGATGATAATAAATGTCTAAATGCTTGATGTCCCAAAGAAGAGATAAAAGGTGTAGTGTTTGAACTAAATGGTGATAGTGCTTGTGGACTTGATGGTTTTAATGGGATATTCTTTTTAAAATGTTGGGAAATTGTTGGCAAAGAAGTGTGTGCAGTAGTTAATGTCGTTTTTGAAGGTCAGACCCTTCCTAAGTCAATTACCCATACAAATTTGGTCTTAATTCCTAAAAAAGATTTGGTATAGTCTTTTTAGATTTAATACCTATAAGTATCAGTAATTTTCTCAATAAAGTTATATCCAGAATCTTGCATGACAGGCTGGAGGGTTTACTACACACCTGGACTTATTTCTCAAAATCAGTCTAGTTTTGTAAAAGAGAGGAACATTTCTGAAAATGTGTTGTTGGCCCAAGAAACTGTCACTGATTTCAGAAAAGTAAGCCTACTAATGTAGTCATTAAAATTGATATGGCTAAGGCTTATGACGGAGTTGAATGGTGTCTCTTAATCAAAGTGTCGAAAAAAATGGGTTTTGATAGGGGTGTGGTGGACAAAATGTAGAGGTTGGTTGCTAATAATTGGTATTCTATTTTAATTACTGGTAAAACTCATGGATTCTTTCATTCTTTCAGAGGGGTGAAGCAAGGTGATCCTTTATCACCTGCATTCTTTATACTAGCTACTGAGGTGGTGTATAAAAACTTAAAAGAATTGTTTAATAACAAGGAGTTTAAGGGGTTTGGAATGCCTAAATGAAGTGAATAGATAAATCATCTAGCTTATGCAGATGATACCATCATTTTCACTTCTGCTGATAAGAAGAGTATCCAACTAATCATGCAAACTCTTTGTGAATATGAACTGCAATCAGGGCAAAATATCAACAAGGAAAAGAGCTTCTTTTATGTCCTTAATAAAACAGCTGGTCGTATTGTTCAAGAGATAGAAGAGAATATGTTAGTAGATTTAATAAAGGTAAGTTTCCCTTTACTTACCTGGGATGTCCTATTGGCCATGCTAGAAAAAGAAAAATCCATTTTTCAGAGCTGATAAAGAAAGTTCAGAATAAGTTGCAGGCTTGGAAAGGTAAACTACTATCATTTAAAGGTAAGTATGTGCTTATAAAAATGTGCTTCAAAGTATTCCTATGTACTTTTTTTTTTTCATTTACCCTCCAAAATGTATCATTCATGACCTTCACAGATTCTTTGCTAGATTCGTGTGGAATTTCAAAGAAGTAGGTAGGAACAAGCACTAGGTTGCATGAAATGATATGTGTCTACCCAAAGAAGAGGGTGGTCTGGAGTTTAGATCTCTGCTTGATGTTTCTAAGGTTCTCTTTGAAAAGTTATGATGGATCTTCAGAACTAAAAATACCATGTGGATAAATTTCTTGTGGAATAAATACTGTAAAAGACAAAAACCTCAATTGGTAGAGTGGGGAGGAGGGTCACAGACTTGAAAGTTCATGTTGGAAGTAAGGGATTCAATTGATCAAGAAATTTGGTGTGGACCTAGATGTGGGACTCTAGTATTTGGTTTGACAGTTGGACCAAACTAGGTGCACTTGATTTCTATTTACCTATCAATCATCCCTTTAACTTTCCTTTAACTTTGGGATGGAAGAAGTAAGACAACTGAGGCAAGAAGGAAGATGGAATGAGGATCTAATGGCACATATATTTCCTGATGAGATATGCCAACACATCTACAAAGAATTCTCTGAAATGAAGGAAGAGGATGATTGGGATTATCCTTGGTAGATGAAAAATAGTACTGGTAAATTTACTTTGGCTAGTACCTGGTAGATGAATAGACAAAGAGATGAAGAGAAAGAAGTGTTCAGGAAAATGTGAATTAAAGAAATGCCCTTTAAAACTAATTTTTTTCTTCTGGAGGCTCTATAAATTAAGACCTCCCATTGGGGAAGTAACTAGGAGAATCGGTAATTCTGATGGATTGATTTGTTGTTGCTGTAATGAACAAGTTACAGAAACTTGGGAACACCTTTTTCTTCTTTGTCCAAAGGCTGCTAAGATATGGTAAGTTTTTTCTAATGCTGCAGGTATAAATGGTCCTCTGCTACAGTTGAAATGGTCTATATACAGATGGTGGATGTTGAATGCAATACAAAACTTCAATCATTATACCAAGTTCTGCCAATTTTTATTTTGTGGCAAATATGAAAGGCTAGGAACATAATCATTCATAGAGGCAAGTAATCTTATTAGAGAATGGAAATGGAAGTTAACAATAATATCAGCATGTTTACTAGAGTTAGATATCCTTGGCTGACTCATATTCCAAACACTTGGCTTGATATTATTCAATTTTTGAAAAAATATGTACCTAAACTTGAATCTCAAACAGTGAAGTGGATGGTACCATGGGAAGGATATTACAAGTGTAATATAGATGGCTCTTCAAAAGGTGAGACTAGGAACAACTCTTGTTCTTTTTGTGTTCGAAACTGGGAAGCTAACCTAGTGTATGCTGAATCAACGAAACTAGAAGATGGACCAAACATTATAGCTAAAGCAAAGGCATTGAGGATTAGTATGGAATACTGTCTGAATAACAATCTTACCCCTTTGGTGATAGAAACAGATTCACTTATCTTGAAAAAAATTTTAGATGGTGTATGGGAGGTTCCTTGGGCCATATCAATAGAGATAAAGAAAATAAAGATGTTAATGGAGAATGCAATGGTGATCGTGACTCACACATTCAGAGAAGGAAACTTGTTTGTGAATTTTTTAACTAACCACATTCACTATTTTGCAGATACCCAATAGCTAATATACACAATATTTCAGGAATTACCAACAAAAGCCAAGACGATTTTAAACATGGATAAAATGCAAATACCAAATCTCAGAACTAGGAAACATCAAGACAAGGGTTTCAACATCACAAAAAATTCATAAAACAACAACAAAATTCAAGTAGAAATATAAGAGCCAGTACTCAGTTAGGTGATTAGAAGGGAGGAAAGCTTATAGATAATCGACTTACCTTACACATAGATCCTGTTGCAGTGGTATTAACCTATTGCTTATTCTGTTGAGGAAATAAGGGTAGAGTTGGTTGACTATCCAAATAACTAAACCCTGAAGCAATCTGAAATGACACTCAGAGAATCGTTATCTTGCCTAGTCAAAAGTGCATTTCTCGGCAAACAAGGATTTTGTAGCAAACTGAGGAGCTATGATAGTCGAGTCTTTCTACACATACTAGATCTGGAGATGATGAGTTGAAGAATTCTTAAGGTTGAATTGACTGGCATTTGTGAGAATTTTGAATGCCCTTCTAGCAATCTGACCAAACTCTTCATGCTTGTCATATCCCCTTTTAACCAAAAAAAAAATAAAAACTTAAGTTTCAAAAGATTTTTATTATTAAAGTACTTTGAAAAAGGATTATTTACATTTTTTATTCAGAATCGCCACTTGACATAAATCGGGTGTGCCAAGTAACCTTTGGAAATCCTTTTCAAAACAGTTTGACTCTAAAAACTGATCCGCGAATAGAGATTCCAGATAAGGAATTCTATTGACTAAGGGGAAGGAGTTAGGCACTCCTCAATCCCGTGGTTCGACCACGGTCGCTTGGTGAAGCGTATCGACTAATTTGACATCCCAAATGTATAAACCACACAAAAACACATAAAACAATCAATCAAACACACAAAAACAAAACAAATAAAAAATATAGTGTTCAGTCCAATTATACAGTCCAAAAAATAGAAAAAATGCAAAAATATAAATCCTATTCTAAGCTAATCCTAAAACTACGCTCCAATGCCTTACCCGATGCCTCGGGCCTTGATCACGAGCCTCCTTTGCGTACATGATACTTTGGGGCATTCCCCGGTGAATAAGTACAATATAATCTCGAGGCATTCCCCTGCGAATGAATACATCTTCAAATCTTGCGTGATAAAGTAGAAAGAACTATTCACACGCACATTCAAACATTCAATAAAACACCATTCCTAAAATTTGCCTACCCGACTTAACATTTGCCTACTAGATTCGGTTTATCACGATTCCAACAAATTCAATATAATCGAAGATACAAAAATTAACACGAATTCACTTCATCATGTTTAACCCCTCCTAAAATTTCTTTTAACACATGAACTTTCACATGAAAATAGTTATCAAGTCATATCAACATCATTTCATACCAACAACTAGCTATTCAAATAAACAACACCAAGTATCAACAAAATTTCCAATTAGTCATCGTCAAACACATAATGATAATAAGAGAGTAGAGTTAAGAATTGGACCTCAAAACCTTTCGATTAACTTTAAAAGAAAGATGAGAGCCGCTTCAAGAACCTCAACGAACACTGAAATCTCAACTATGAATCAATTCAAGCACAAAAATCCCTCGAAATCCAATTCGAAAAAAGAACCCATGAAGGATAGTGAATGAACTCTAACTTGATATTGAGAAACGGAGACCCGAAACAGACCACAATGAATCCACCAAGATAAACAATGTTCCCACCACTCTGATAAAGCTCAGACAGCAGTGGATATCGATGAACAAGGCTGATTTTAGTGATTTTAACATTTTCAGGCCGAATTCATCTAGAAAGCCAAAAAAAGTTAAGGAGATTTTGGGGAATTTTTGAAACTATGGTGATTTTAAAACCTGTGGAAAACGACAACGACCAGCACAGCCCGTTCTGACGAACTTCAATTTGTTTTGACGTTCTCCGGTGACTGTGTCGCCAGACTAGTAACTAGATGCGACCTCTACCTTCCTTTTCGATTCTCACCTCTATCTCGCACTCGATTTTACTCTCTCTTCCCCTCTGATTCTCTAATCTCTCTCAGATCGGTGTATTTTTTGTGTGTGTATCAGTGTCCTGTGAGAAAGAAAAATGGAGTCTCTGGTAACGTGTGTACCGGTGAAGATGATGGTGAGTATGAAAATAGAGGGTGTGTGTGTGATGTCTGTGCTCTCTGTTCATCAAAAAGGATGAGGAGTAATATGTATATATGCGTATGTCTCCAAAAGAGAAATGGAAACCCGTGGAAATTATGTGGGTCCCGCCTGGGATTGTCTAGAATCTGATGGATAATGTTGTATGTATTTATTTGTGTAGTAGGGAAAAAAATGTGTCACGGGTGGGGTATGTAGGTATGGGATTTGGGAGGTAGGTAGGGTAGTGGTGAGGTGTAAGAAATTAGTTAGGATAAGATTAAATTTGTTATGGATTTGATTACTTTTGTATTTTTGTGAGGTGTTATCACATGGGTGAGGGTGTATAATAATAAGAGGTAAAAAATGGATAAATTGGGTTTTGGGAGGGACAAAATTAGGTGTCTACATCATGCCCCTTTTTGGGTGTAAACACAAAGTGTTTTTAGACCAAAAAAAAGTAGACAATGAGATCAAATTTTGACCTGATCATTTTTCAAAGAAAGAAACAAAAGGAAGAGGAAACTAGGTCTTTGACATCCTACCTACCCAAGTTATGAGAGAGTCAAATCACAGGTATCTCAAATGGTTGGAAGGAGAAGAAATATACTGAGTTAGAGAGTCGAGTGAGGACCTGTCGAGGTTTCGGTCTGCGGCTCTGTCATTACATCAAAAATGAAAAATTACAAGAGTTAAAAATATAAATAAAATTACAAAAGTCCTATCTATGCAGCTTCTTTTGAACTCTTGACATGAGTTTCATCACCCTATTCTTCAGGCAGGCTCCTGACTTGTAATTTTTTAATTTGTTGCTTGGCTTGCAATTGTTTCACCTTGTTGCTTGACTTTCAACCTTTAAACTTTTGCTTGCCTTTTAATTTCCTCACCCTGTTCTCCAGGCGGGCTCCTGACTTTCAATTTCATCACCTTATTCTTCAGGCGGGCTCCTGACTTGCTATTTCCATATGTTATCTTTCAATTTCTTCACTTTGTTTCTTGACTTTTATTTTATTCGCCCTGTTCTTCAGACGGGCTCCTGAAATCACATCAAAACTAAAAGAAATTTATCCTAGATCAATATTATTATAAAGAGATTTCATATGCCGGGAAAGTGAAGTTCCAACCATAAGAATTAAATTTTGCCTTAATTTATCATCAAAGGACTTTTGTGAAAGTCACATTATTATAGGAATCAAAAGGAATGACTCGACTAAAAGGTACTTCTTATAGGAATCCAAGGGAATGACTTGACTAAAAGGTACATCTTATAGGAATCAAGGGAAGTGACTCGACTGAAAGGTACGTTTTATTGGAATCAGGGGAGTGACTTGACTAAAAGGTACATCTTATAGGAATCAGGGGAATGACTTGACTAAAAGGTACGTCTTCTAGGGGTCAAGGGGAATGACTCAACTAAAAGGTATGTCTTATAGGAATCAAGGGGGATGACTCGACTAAAAGGTACGTCTTCTAAGAGTCATAGGGAATGACTCGACTAGAAGGTACGTCTTATAGGAATCAAGGGGGATGACTTGACTAAAAGGTACGTCTTATAGGAATCAAAGGGGGATGATTCGACTAAAAGGTACGTCTTATAGGAATCAAAGGAGATGACTCGACTAAAAGGTACATCTTATAGGAATCAAGAGAGATGACTCGACTAATAGGTACGTCTTATAGGAATCAAAGGGAATGACTTGACTAAAAGGTACGTCTTATAGGAATCAAGAGGATTGACTCGACTAAAAGGTACGTCTTATAGGAATCAAAGGGAATAACTCGACTAAAAGGTACATCTTATAGGAATCAAGGGAGATGACTCGACTAAAAGGCATGTCTTCTAGGAGTGAAGGTTCAAATTAAGAAGTGTATCACCTAGTAAATGAAAAATGAAATCCCTGGAAAAGAAAGTGTGTCTCCGAGGGATATAGGATGTGAATTTTACCATGACTTGATTATCAAACCTATGCAGCAACATTACTTCCTACATTTGTAAGAGTGAGGCATTCCAGACCTTGATGTTTATGCTTTGAAGTCCTTGCTTTAAAGGTAATATATTTCCTGTTTCATCAAAGAAAACTTGTGAGTTTAAAAACATGGTGATTGGTTTATGGCTTTAGCTTTCGTGACGATCGCTCTTGTCCTCATCACATTTAACCTTGCTTCCAACTGTTAGCATGCATCATTGACTTGTTGCATCATTGACCCAAACTCAAGTTATTAAGAGTGACTCTGAAACAAACACAGTATTTCTCCTTTGCCATGTTTTCTTAAATAAACCCTTTCCGCGTTGGTATTTCCATGGGTTAACAGACTTGTCTGTTGACAAAACTTTCTGCATGTCCTTTTTTTCATCTTACAATCATGTCTCTTTCATACGCTGACCTTTCTGTCTTGCTTTGTACAATTGAAGAAGCTGGTAGCCAGTTTTGAAAACTTTTCTCCCTTGTTTTGACATAGACTTGACTCAAAGACAAGTGAAAAAATGACAATAACTTTTTATTTGGATAACTAACTCAAGAAAATAAAATAAAAATAAAGAGAAAAGGAAAAGACATTGAATGTCCCCATTTGAAACAAAGAAATGAAAAATTTATCTAAAAATGACAGTCAACTCTAATGATTATGCCATGCATTTGGATTAAGCTGTCTGATTTTTCCATCCAAACTTTCTACCAATTGTGGTTGAGTTAATGGCCCTGAAACTGAGTTACTTTCTTGGGCCAATTGTATTTAAGACCTCATTCGGCTAGTGATACCTTGAAGGGTTTTCGCCAACAAGCCTCTCTCGTTCTTCTCTTATCTCACTATTGCCTTATGGTACCCGTGAGGATTTTCACCAATAAGACTCTCTCATTTTTATTTCTCTCAACTTAACATCGCCTTACGGTGCCCGCGAGAGTTTTCACCAATAAGGATCTCTCATTTTTATTTCTCTCTTGATTCCTTATGCCGAGGAAGACAAGTAGTTCCAAATGCATCATCATATCCATTGCATGCTTAGCCATAACATCCTCAAAGATTGATCGAAAGGTTTTTCTTTAGTTGTAATGACTTTTGGATAGGGTTAGAAAGAAAGGATGGCATGAGGTCCAAATGACACTTCAAGTGGGGTAGGGCTTACAACTTTTGGAATCGAATCAAATAATGAGGATCAAATCATGCCCTAGTTTCTTTTGACTGGGAAATACTAAATTATTTATTTAGTTGGACCGAGCCCAGAGGAGGGCAGCCTACGTATCTCACCCTCAAAAGAGGAGAATCAGGTCACGCGTAGTTCTGGTAGCTTGTTTTGCTTGATTCTGACTTCTTTTTTTTTTATTCCATTGACTTTTATGACTCTTTTCTTTTTAGGATTTTTTTCTGACTCTATTTTTCTTGACATTTTTTTTCTTTCTTTCTGGACATATTTTTTCTCTCTGCCCTTTTTTGTTTTGAAACTTTTCTGATTTTATTTTTTCGCTCGACACTATTCTTTTGAACTGTGTTGACTCTATCTTGATTTCAAAAGAGGGGTATGAAAGAAAATAGGACTAAAGCTTAAACGGGGTAAGAAAAAGATGACACAATGTTTGGGATAACAGAATGAAATGCCTTCGTCATATCAATCCTTGAAAATGTAAGTACATATCATGCAATATGAAATAAAAAATGAAGATCATTTGACTCTTTAACAACACTATCCTTAATGAGCATGTGTGTTACTTATTCCTCTACACTTGTCAAACATACAACTCCACCTTTGTTGTATATCCATCACATTGAATGACTCATGCTTTCGTGGAATTGATTTTCTTTCTATTCCTCTTTATAGGATCACGCAGACACTGTTTGACCTAATTAAGACATGTCTTTCAATTGATGACCAAGTTATTCTTGTGATTCTCAAAATAATTGCCTTAATTTTCAAAGAAGGCTTGAACTTGTCACCAAATGTCTCAGCACTTTACCTATTTTCTCATATGCTCTCTTTTCTAACTTTATCCCTCTAATTCAATGTTTTCATGGTTAAATTGGATTTTAAGATCTGGCTGAAAATTCTGTAGGCATATCATATGACTAGAATCAACATAAAATATACTGCATCAAGAAAACAAACAAACAACACATATTTAAAACATAAAGGGAAAGGGACAATTCATTTAGTTGAAATAAAAGATAGAAGGGTTTGAACATAAACAACAAAGGGACAAAAAAAGATAGATCCCGAACTACAACCCTTAAATACTTCAAAAAATAGAAAAAAAAATAAAACAAACTACCAGACCTCTTCCTAGTAGAGAGAGGGGTGACTTCTCAATTACTCAGCCTGACAACTTAGCCACTGGTTTGCATATCAGCATGACTAGAGCTTTCCTCACTATCAATGTTCTGCACCATAATCGTTCTATCTTGAATCATCTTTTCAATTTCTCTTTTCAAATTTTGATAATCTTCAATACTATGACCTTGAGCATCAGAATGATGATGTGCGTTAGGATCAAAATTTCTTAAACGCCGATTAAGGGTGTGCCCAAGGACAGAAGTGATCATGCCCCCTATACAAATCTCTGAAATAAACTGGCATATGACTCTTCAATGGGTGTGAAGCTATCTCTCAACTTCTGCCTCATTTCATTAATTGGCTTGGATCAAAAATCAGGCTTAGAAGGGTTTTGGTATGTTTATGGAGTTAGAGAATGACTCTGGGGTGATGGGGTATGCCATTGTGGGTAAGATGAGGGCTTAACATGTGGTTGTGCATTATACACTAGATATGGATGCGGAGAAATAGAGTATAATAGATTTTGGGAGTGATTATGTGGAGCTTGGGCATAAACTTGAGCTTGAGCCTGAGACCGACAATGACGTGGTCTTCTTGACCTTTCCTGTTGTCCAACTACAATAGCAGATACATCTTCCTCATTCTTTTTCTCCTCAACACTTCCTGAACCTTTTTGAATTGCTTGAGTAGTCGCTTTCAATGTTACAAAACTCACAATGCGACCAGTCTTAATTCCCTCTTCTATCATCTCCCCCATTTTAAGGACCTCAATAAACGACTTGCCTAATGCAGGTAACAAGTGTTGATAATATGTTTTGTCCTGCACTTGAATAAATACCTCCACTATCTTACTTTTTTTCATTGGCAGTTAGCAGCTTGTTCACGCCATCTAATTGTATATTTTCTGAAACTTTCGGTGTTCTTCTTCTTCTTCTTCTTCATATTAGTCAGGAATTTCTCATCAAGAATCAACTCCACATTGTATTGAAATTGTTGCATAAATTCATTAGCTAGGTTATCCCAACTAATCCACTTATCGATGTCTCGGTCAACAAACCATTCAGAAGCTAGGCCTGAAAAACTTTCCTCGAAATAAGCCATAAGTAGTTCTTCTTTCCCTCCAGCGCCCCTTAATTGGTTACAATAACGTCTCAAATGTTCCACGGGGTCCCCATGTCCATTATATTTCTCAAACTTCGGCATTTTAAAGCCAGGAGGAAGGTTGACACCCGGAAACATCCATAAGTCCTTATATAAGACACTTTTGTAACCCCCAAGTCCTTGGAGGTCTTTTATAGCCAGTTCCAAACTTCTCAATTTTCTGGTTATTTTCTCTTGTTCTTCTGTCATAACAGGCTTCTCAGTGTTAGGAGGAAATTTAGGTGGGTGAGTGTCACCGAAAAAACTAGTCAACTTGAATGTAGGTTCGGTAGCGTAACGTTGATCACCAGTAATATTCAATGCAGGCTCTCTTGTAGAGTAGGGAGGCACAACTTGGGGATGGACATTAAAATTAGGAGCTTCAGGTGGGGGTGACACCGCAAAAGTATGAACAACAGGTGGAGCCGAGTATGTGGTAGTCTTGGATTGAGGAGTGAAGAAATGAACATTGGAAGTGGTTGGATATATTCGATCCTGATGCATGTTGTGCGTGTGATACGGGAGGCAAGCTAGAAAGATACTCTAGATTATTAGTGGAAACTGGAGGAGGTGGAAACCCATTATCCCAAGCTCGATGTATTTCTATCATTTGCTGTCTTAATTTCTAAATCTCTTCATTGACTCCTAAATTCTCATTCCCCAAACTCCCTATCTGATTAGTGACAATAAACTCGGTATCTTTGTTGATCATAACTTCCTCTGTGACTTGGTGCAATATGAAGGACCAGTCAAAATGTCACAAACCAATCACCTTAAACTAACTGAACAAGAGATAACAAATGTGTTAGAGTGCAACACTTTTTCAAAACTCGCTTCTTTTTTTTCTTTTCTTTGAAAAAGATCACCGAACCCTAGAAGAGAGCCTACATATCTCAATCCCGAAAGAGGAGAATCAGGTTGCGTAGTTCGTGAAGTCTTGCCAAAATGACTAATTAAACTCTTTTTCTTGAAACTTTAAGAAAAAAATAAATAACAAATTGTCAAAATAATTGACGAAAATCTTTTTGAATTTTTTAGGTTTAACATCTCTATACAAAATGAAACCTATGATCAAAGAAATTTTTTTTTGGGTTTTCAAATCTGAATTTCATGCGAAAATGAAACTTGAACCTATTAAGGAAAAATATTATTTTGTTGTTTTCTTTTAAAGATGTATATGAAAAAACTACTCTAATAAAGAGTGAAGAAAATCTTTTTGGATTTTTTAAAATAAGATCCCCAAACCTGAAAAGGTTGCCTACGTATCTCACTCCCGAGAAAGGAGAATCAGGGGTGTGTAGTTCATCCAGATTGGACAAGTTAAGATTAAAGAACAAACAAAACCTTGACTTGAGACACGACTAAAGACAAACAAGTGAAGAATGTAACTAAAATCTTTTTGGGGTTTTTAATTTGACACATGACACCCACAACGAAGAAAGAAAAATCTTTTTTGAGATATTTTCCTATATGATATGTATAAAACTTCTACCATTTTTGAATTTTCTTTTATAAAACTCCTATTAAAGGAAATCTTTTTTTTTTTAAATTTTCAAATTATGGAAGCTTACTAAAGAAATAAAGAAAAATCTTTTATATGTTTTTTATTTTTGACAAAATGAGTGCAAAAGGTAAAAAATCTTTTAAAATTTTTGAATTGTGAAAAACAAAAGTCATAAAGAATACTAAAAGCTACGATACCCTTTTTGACTCACTTTTTTTCTCTTTTTTTTTTCAAACACACCTTGCTTCTAACACATGCTTTTCCCGAATCAGTCTGTCAAATGACCTCATTACCTTCAAAGATACAACATTTAGCACATAGGGATGTTTTAGAGGTGAGTCTCTTACAAAGGACCAAATAGGCCCCTCTAGGTCTCAATATGATGTAGATAAGCATGACCTAAAGGCTGACCTACGATGGGGTTCACTAACAAGGTTGTTCGGGGGAGCATATGGTCGATAGTGGCTGCGACAGCTTTCCACCCACTCCATACGTCCGACGACTCCCTCTTCTAAAAATAAGGGTGACTCACTAGAGTTCGTATACAAGACGTGCACTCCGAGACTTGTTGCAGAAAGAATTAACTCGG
>NC_061121.1:148413436-148433186 GCF_002878395.1 Capsicum annuum | reverse complement strand
ATACAAGACGTGCACTCCGAGACTTGTTGCAGAAAGAATTAACTCGGGTTATGCAAATGATGCCAGATATAAAGCAGTAACACATAAAGAAAGACTGTAAACACGTAGCACGTAGGCACACACCAATGATAAAATAAACACAAACGATAATACAAATAATGTTTATACACCCATAATGTCAAACTAAGCTGATACAACTCAAAAAATAAGCTTGAATTTTGAAAAATCCCCAGTAGAGTCGCCAGAGCTGTCACCCCCCTTTTTAACCAAAAAAAGATTAAACTTAAGTTTGAAAGGATTTTTATTATTAAAGTGATAAAAGATTGAAAGTTTGCTTCGAAAAAGGATTATTTACATTTTTTATTCAGAGTCGCCACTTGACATAAATCGGGTGTGCCAAGTCACCTTTGGAAATCCTTTTCAAAATAGTTTGACTCTAAAAACTGATCCATGAACAGAGATTTCAGATAAAGAATTTTGTTGACCGAGAGGAAGGTGTTAGGCACCCCTCGATCCCGTGGTTCGACCACGATCGCTTGGTGGAGCGTATCGACTAATTTGACATCACGAATGTATAAACCACACAAAAACACATAAAACAATCAATCAAACACACAAAAACAAAACAAACCCAAAATATAGTGTTTAGTCCAATTATACAGTCCAAAAATAGAAAAAATGTGAAAATATAAATCCTATTCTAAGCTAATCTTAAAACTACCTTCCAATGCCTTACCCGATGCCTCGGGCCTTGATCACGAGCCTCCTTTGCGTACATGACACTTCGGGGCATTCCCCGGTGAATAAGTATAATATAATCTCGAGGCATTCCCCTGCGAATGAATATATCTTCAAATCTTGCACGATAAAGTAGAAAGAACTATTCACACGCACATTCAAACATGCAATAAAACACCATTCCTAAAATTTGCCTACTCGACTTAGAATTTACCTACTAGATTTGGTTTATCACAATTCTAACAAATTTAATGTAATCAAAGATCCAAAAATTAACACGAATTCACTTCATCATGTTTAACCCCTCCCAAAATTCCTTTTAACACATGAACTTTAACATGAAAATAGTTATCAAGCCATATCAACATCATTTCATACCAATAACTAGCTATTCAAATAAACAACACCAAGTATCAACAAAATTCCCAATCAGTCATCGTCAATCACATAATGATAATAAGAGAGTAGAGTCAAGAATTGGACCTCAAAAGCTTTCGATTAACTTGAAAAGAAAGATGAGAGCCGCTCCGAGAACCTTAAAGAATATATAAATCTCAATTATGAATCAATTCGAGCACAAAAATCCCTCGAAATCCAATTCGAAAAAAACCCATGAAGGACAGTGAACGAACTCTAACTTGGTATTGAGAAACGGAGACCCGAAACAGACCACAACAAACCCACCGAGATAAATAATGTTCCCACCACTCCGATAAAGCTCGGACAACAGTGGATATTGATGAACAAGGTTTATTTTGGTGATTTTAATGTTTTCAGGCCTAATTCATCTAGAAAGCCAAAAAAATATTAAGGAGATTTTATGGAATTTTCAAAACTATGGTGATTTTAGAACCTGTGGAAAACGACAACGACCAGCACAGCCCGTTCCAGCGAACTTCAGTCTGTTTTGATGTTCTCTAACGACCGTGTCATCGGACCAGTAACCAAACGCGACCTCTACTTTCCCTTTCGATTCTCACCTTTATCTCTTACTCGATTTCACTCTCTCTTCCCCTTCGATTCTCCAATCTCTCTCAAATCTGTGTGTTTTTGGTGTGTGTATCTGTGTCCTGTGAGAAATAAAAATAGAGTCTCTGGTAGTGTGTGTACCAGTGAAGATGATGGTGAGTATGAAAATAGAGGGTGTGAGTGTGATGTATGTGCTCTCTGTTCATCAAAAAGGATGAGGAGCAATATGTATATATGCATATGTCTCCAAAAAAGAAATGAAAACCCGTGGAAATTGTGTGGGTCCTACCTGGGATTGTCTAGAATTTGATGGATGATGTTGTATGTATTTATTTTATGTTGTGGGGAAAAAGAAATGTGTCAAGGGTGGCGTGTGTGGGTATGGGATTAGGGAGGTGGGTAGGGTAGTGATGAGGTGTAAGAAATTAGTTAGGATAAGATTAAATTTGTTATGGATTTGATTACTTTTGTATTTTTGTGGGGTGTTATTACATGGGTGAGGGTGTATAATAACAAGAGGTAAAAAATGAATAAATTGGGTTTTGGGAGGGACAAACTTAGGTGTCTACAATGCTAAATCTGAAGTTGTGGATCGAGAGAAATGATTTAGTAGCTCCTTGGAGTTTCTTTAAGGATAGATTGAAGTCTCGATGAAGAAAATGAAGAGGTTTAGCCCTTTCCTCTTTCTCCTTTTTCAATTGCTTTATTTTTTAGATTTTTTTTACCTTCCAGCCTTTTCTCTTTGTGTTAGAACAGGTTATTCTGTGTTGGACCATGTATTGTTTCTTTTTGTTTTGGGATTTTCTTGTGTACAAAACTTAATTAGCAATAAAGGGTTTATAGACCAACCTTTTTAATTAAAAAAATGTCTAGCTTATGTGTCTACATTTTTTAAGTGGACCCATTATGTGGCTAACAATATTTTTACTTCCAAGTCTCAACTTATTCAACCACATTATTTATGAAGTAATATTTTAAATAAATTTAAATTTATAATCTGTACCTCCATTCATAAAATATTAGATTGTTTATATAGAACTAGAATTATTTTTTATTTTTATATGGTAAATGTTGAATTTATTAGTCATATATTAATTTTCTTATATTTTAAACTTTCTATACTCCAAGCTTTTAATATTTTACTCCCTTTGTTTAAAAAAGAATGACCTACTTTTTTTTTAGTTTGTTTAAAAAAGAATGACCCTTTCCTTCTTTGGCAATTGTTTAATTTTAACTTTCCACGTTGGACCGCAAGACTAAAAGACATTTTTAGTACATTTGATACAACTTTAATATAAGGCCACAAGATTCAAAAGTCTCCTTTATTTTCTTAAACTTTGTGTCAAGTCAAAGTAAATAATTCTTTTTTAAACGGAGGGCGTATTTTTTTGCTCAAAAATACTGTCGCGCATGAACTTGGTGGGTTAAAATTTAAAGTTGGTAACCGATTTAAAGATTTATTTTTGTTCATTATCAAATTATTTTACAAAAAATATCATAAAATCTGTCTATAAATATTTTAATAGAAATTAAAAAGAATTATATATGTAATATTCATATAAGGCTTCGAACGCACAATTTTTGTATTTACTTATGGATTGTAGGTGTAATCACAATTGATGTGCATGTGAACTTGCAAAACAGATATTTAAAAGATAAATTTTTAAATAAGGATTGAAGTACATTAAATGGTCAGAGTAAAAAATTTTTACTATATTATATAAATATATTATATGTAAGCTTTCATAAAAATTGAGATTTGTAATCTTAAAAATAAGTTATATGATACTCCATTCATTTCTTTTTGTTTGCTCCATTTGGGTTGTGTTATATTCCTAAATATTTGCTCCTTTAATCTTTCAAGAATAGTTTGAACAAAATCTTCCTATTATACTCATGTTCAATAAATGTAATCATTGTTGATTTGGAAAGAGGTATAAAATCTAATTAGGGCTATATTAGTGAAATTACTTTTTAATTTTATAGGGTTAAGAGATTAAGGTGTGTGTCTAACCCAAATAGAGCAAATAAAAAGGAATGAAGAGAGTACGATATAATAGATAAATTAACCTGCCTATAAAATAACTTTAAATTAATATTAAATAACATATATTTTTTTAATCCCTTTAATAAAAAATTTAACACCACCAATATTTTGATTTGTGCTCTACTTTTTTATAGATAATTTTCAACTATCCATGTCAAGACGGAATTTTGGCTTGTTTTTTAAGGTGATCAAACAGATTCAATAATGTATCTTTAGTATTTTTATATTATTTCATTATGAAAATCAATGTATGATATACTTATATGGAAAATAACAATCTCTTATCTCCTTAATATAAATATGCTATTTACCTTTTTTATATAGTATTTTAGGGAAAAAGATCATATTATAAGTAAATGTTGCTCGTAAGAATTTCTAAAAATGTTAATATAATGACACTTATACATTTAATTTATCCTCTTGTATAATTTTCAAATAAATTTGAAAAATAAAAACATTAAAATTAGTTACTTAATTCAAGAAAATGTGTTTGGCCTGATGTTAAAATAAGCATTGAAGCATATTATATTTTAATTTTAATTTGGGCAATTTAAATAAGTTGTAAGCTATTGTTTGATTTTATAAAAATAAAAGTTATAGTTTTTTTAAAGTATGATCTCTATTATCACTTTCTATCATATTTATTTAAAAATATTAATTTATTTTTTTATAAACTAATTAAATATTGATAAATATATTTAAAACTATAATATTGTTCGTAAAATGGACCCTTCATTATATATTTCTACTATATAGAAATGTGAGTTAGGGGACGACCAAGGTATTAATGTAATTTTTTTTACTATACAGAAATGTGTGTTAGGACATTAATGTAATTTCATAGGTAGGTAGTACTATCATAGTTATCTCAAATAAAAAATTTCATTGGTCATTTCTTTCTTTCTAGCTTGTGTGTTCTCCATTTATGGGCCATTATAGGGCTAATAATGATTTTTCTTATTTTAAATGTCAATTTATTCTACTATATTATGTACAAAGTACTACTTCAAATTAATTTAAATTTATACAAAGATATTATCTGTTGCAATCATATGTGTTTTCAATTAAGGGTGGAGTTAAATAAAGCTATTGGGTTCATTCAAATTCCCTTCCACAAAACATTAGATTGTTTACATAGAACTAAAAGTATTTTTATTTTTATATGGTAGATGTTGACTTTTTTTACTGCTTCGTATGTTTACTTTTTTATATATCAAAAATTTAAAGTGAAAATAATGACTCCACCACTACTTTCAATGCTCCAACTTTCTAAATATTATTAGTTTTTGGCCCAATAAATACTGTCACACATGAAATTCTACAAGCAAATTTATAAAAATTATGCGGAATTAATTATGTAAATCATATATTAAAAATATATAATGGAGTAATTTAGTCTTTTTACTTGAAATTTAGTTGGCTAAAATTTATAATTGTTAACCTATTTCAAGATATTTATTTTTGTTAATTATCAAATAATTATGTCAAAAAAGTTATCATTAAATCAAATAAATCTTCAATATGTTGACATTTGTAATTTTAATTTATTTTCTTGTATAATTTCAAATAAAATCAAAAGAAGAAAAACATTAAAAACTAATTATTTAATTCAAGAGAATATGTTAGGCCGGAAGTAAAAATAAGCATTAGGGCATATTATACTTTAAGGTTAAATAGGTAAATGAGTTGTAATTTATAGATTTTATAAAATAAAAAGTATAAAGTGTGATCACTATTATTATTTTCTATTGTGTTTAATTAAAATAATTAGTAATTAATTTTTTAAATTAATTAAATATATTTAAAGTTGTAATATTGGGCCCGTAAAAGGGCCCTTAATTATCTAGTACTTATATATAAGGGAGGATAAAAAGTTTTGGTAGTCCTCACAAAATCTTTTATCCTTTCATGTTGCTCCACTTGGCTCTTTTATTTTCTATTTTCTATTTTTCTTTCACAGTCATTTCTTTTTTTCGTTTGTGTTTCTTTTCCTTATTTTTTTGACACTAACTTTTTTTTTTCTTTTAAGTTTATATTTACATGAATCAATATGATTGATGTAATTTGAGTCTCTGACATTGTACTTCTTCCATTTCAATTAAAATTTTTGAATTTTGTGATTTTAAATTAATAACGTACTCTTTCTATCTCATATTAATTGAAAATCTTTCTCTTCACATGTCTTTACGTAATTATAAATAAGAATAGTAGTTTTATGATATTTTTTTTGAAAAAATTATAAACTTGCATACACTTCAAAAAGAATTTCCATTGTAAGGATAAACTAGAAAAAATTAATTGATTCTCTTTTGTTTTGCAAATTGACAAATAATTTGGGGCTATTATTTTTGATAATGTGGGCAACTAATACAAGATGGATGGAATATGCATTTTTTAAATCTTGTGGTTGTAGACTTGCCATGTAGAATGTTAAAATTAAAAAAACTTCCTAAATATAGAAAAAAACCTCTCTTTTTGGGACATACCAAAAAAAAGTAAGACATTTAAATTGAGATGAAGGAGTATCAAATTTTTATGAATTTTTAGCTCTTTACTTTTTATGATTTATATTATATTTTATATTTAACATTTATACTTAGTTTGTAATGAATATGTTTTATATAATGATGATGGTCTTAATTTTTTTTTTTAAAAATCAAATTTAGGGCAACTGAATTTTTGCATAGCCAAAACCTTATGTTAAATTGGTAATATTTAGTCAAAGTAACACAATGAAGATTACTTTTTATTTTATAGAGAAAAATAATCTTTTAATGAGTATGTTAAAACTGACAATACCATAATTATGAATAAGAAAGTCAATTAGATTACCATTTATATTTTTTGCCATTATAAATTTTTGGCAAAATTTAGTAATAATGAAAATTTATGAACAATTCATTTTGATGTGTCATTAGGTTTTAATAATTATGCAGTAAAGGAATATAATACAAATTAAATTATTTTAATTAGCTATCTCTATATACACCTCCTCGTGCGAGTCTCCATGCAAGAAGGCATTTTTCACATCTAACTGATACAATGGCTATGATCTCTGTATAGCCAAGGAAAGTAAGATTCTAATAGAAATGACCTTTGCCTCTATTGAAAGGGTCTCGCCATAGTCTATTCCTTTGGTTTGTGTGAATCCTCTTGCCACTAACCTTGCTTTATATCTCTCAATCTCCCCACTTGGATGGAATTTCACTATGTATACCTATTTACATTTAGATCTCACAGTCTTATTTCCAGGAGGTAAATCAACAATCTCCCATGTCTCATTCTTCTCAAGTGCACTCATCTCCTCCATCATCGCCCTCTTCCAGTGAGGGGCACACAAGGCTTCCCTTCTAGTCTTTGGTATGGATACCAAATTATAAGTGGATATAAAGGCCTTGTAGGAGGATGATAATTTTGGATAGAATATATAGTAGTTCAAAGGGAGTTAGGTACAGGCTCTTTTTTCCCTTTCCTGACTACTATCGTAAGATCAAGATCAGAAGTTTCAGCGTTAGTTTCACTAAAGTATTATTATTTTTATATTTAGTGTTTGGACATGGGCTTAGCATGAGCCACGAATAAGTAGTACTATATATAAGGGAGAATCACCCATTTTGATAGTCCTCACAAATATTTTAGTGTAATTAAATAGTCACACATGCTCATTGTTTTTCTATGCATACTATTACATTTGTCCTTATTTATTATTTTATGATATTTTTACTGTACATTTATAATTTATTTATACATAGTAGTAATTTTTTATAAAACTCTTTTTGTTCCTTATTAGATTACTTGTTCTTTTTAACTTATTTCTTATATTAAAAATAATTATTTTTCTTACTTATTTATTTTAGTAAATCATGAAAGATTTACTAGGATTGGTTCCTCGTAGTTCTCCCTTTAACACCAACGTTAGATAGGAATCGAACTGTCTCATGACATTCTAAATCCAACTTATTATTATTAAGTAATTACATAATGTATTAATAGCCAAATTAAAAAATTTTGGTATGCTTGCTAAAAATATTTGTTTCAAAATAGTTGACATTGTTTAAAAGATCAAGAGATAATTTTTTTTTTAAATTATATCCTTAGTAATTAATTCCCACATTAACTGAACAAGATTCATGTAATCAATATTAAAAAGATAACAGGGTCATATTAGTCAATTTTCACTCCTTATTAATTTTTTCTTAAGATTTGTGTAAACTATATATATGTCAACTGAGTAGGATCTTTCTTCTCCTTCCTTCCAAACATTTCTTCTTCTTTTTCTCAACTTTTAAATAAGTAGCAAAATAAAAGTAAAATTAATACACAAATTCTAAAGCTTTTTCTTCCTTCTATAAACGCAAAAGAACAATCCAGCTTTCTCCACTCCTCTTCTTCCTCCTAAGGAATTCAACTTTAGGGTTTTCACAGTCTTCTCGAGCGAAAATCTTCCGTCTGCTAGTACTAATTTTTCACTGGTAACCTCACTGTAATTGTAACACCCCGTATTCAAGTACATATATTGGCGTATTCAAGTACGTGTATTGGTCTTATTTATATGGAATTAATTTTATTTTATTTTATTTATACCAGAATTTGCCCGTCGATGGTTCCATACGAAGGTTATTGAATAAGCTTTCCAACGATATAAATATTTCCAAAAACGAATAGGTTTCGGATATAATCGAGCACGTTCGAAACTATAAAACGGTGGCCGGGATATTGGGAATAGTAAATGTGCAGGAAAATTTCCTGCACACAAACTACTGAGGCCAGCCATTTTTTTGGGTCAACTTTGAACGATCATAACTCCCTTAATATAATGAACTGGGAGAGCTTCGACCTATGAAAAGAAAGATCTTTGAGTCTTCTTTCCAATGCAATTGGTTTCATCCAAATCCGACATCTGAGTAATGAGTTATACTCGTTTTACTTCAGCCTCTCAAAACAGATTTTTAGGGTCAACTTCAAACGATCATAACTCCTTGTACAGGACGAAATGGGTGGCATACTTTATATGAAATGAAATTCCTTTGAATTATCTTTCCAACTATACCAATTTCACTCAAATCCGATATCGGAGCAAAGAGTTATGGTCGATCTACTTTAGCTTATCAAAACAGTCCACCAAAGGACAGATTTGACATTCTTTAAATTTTAAAGGCATTTTGGTCATTCCCTATGATATTATGGACGGGAATATGTGTATATATACATGTATATGAGTTCAAAAACTCATTTTCATCATCAATCAATGAGAAAGAACAAACCCTAGCCAAATTTGACCTTGAAATTACTTTTGATTCAACCGTAGAAATTCCAAAGTTCTCCGATAACTGCATTTGTCATCTTGAGAGCTTCAAACGGCACCTATTATTTGTGCAAACAGGATTGTGTAATCAAGAGGTGAATTCTAAGGTATAAATATTGTTTGCCTTTGTTCTCTTCCATATGTATATGTGTGATAGAGGGTTATATGTATTGGTTGTTATTGAAAGGTGATGAAAATAGGGTTATGGACTATTTTGCATGGTTTAGTTGTATTGAATTGTGGAAGGTGGATATGGTAATTGAGTTATGGAAGGTGGATATGGTGATATACTATTGAATTGATGATTATTTATGTCTATGGCTCAATTTGGTTTAATGGATTGGTTGGAAGGATAAATGAATCCAAACTTGATATTGGAGGATGCTGTATGAATATGCATGGCATGTGAATGTAATTGGAGTATAAGAGGGTTAAAGTGACACCCTTTATGGTGTAATTAAGGCTTGCTACTTAACCATTGGCTTGGTGAATTCAAATAATTGAATTGTGACGTTTGGTCGCTAATACTAGATTGCTATATGTGTTCATTGTAGATAAGTAATCCGAAAAGACGAGAAGTCCATTTGGGACTAGTATTGAAGGTTGACAGTCAGGTATGTAAAGCATACTCCATACCATATCTTTGGCATGAAAGTGAACAATTGCTCTATTAAGAAAGTTTCCAAAGTTATTCAGTAACATGTGATCCATAATGGTTTTGTATGATGTCCTACGTTACCAATGAACTTATTTCCACCCTACAAGATGTCAAGACATTCCAATACTTACTTGTTTTTCAAATCTTACATGTTTATTGCACTAATGAATGTCAGAAGGTATCTGGTTACTCAAACAAGATCCATGTGCTATTAATGACTCCAAAACGTTTCATTGATATACCAATAAGTTCCTACTTCATTGTTATGGCATTGATGACTCCAAAATAGTTTATTGATGTGCCAATGAGTTCTTACTTCATTGTTATTGCATTGATGGTCTATTTATATGTCTCTTATTGATGTATCATTGTTTTAAAGTATCAAAAATGTGGTGGCGACCGAAATAACAATCTCAAAGATTAATTGAACTAAGTGATGGAAGTTCTCTCTTATCGGGTGGTATCCCAGGGGCATAAGCCTATCATGGGTCGATCCCTAGTTATGTGTTTATGGGTGGTATCCCAGGGGCATAAGCCTAGCATGGGTCGATCCCAGTTGATATGTACTGGAGGAAGCCTAATGGTCACAGTACAGTATAGTAATGATTACAAAGATGATAAGAACGAAGGTAAAGTGATTGAATAAATACAATGTACAGGTTGTCACAAGTTCTAGTAAGTGTGGTCCACTTCTATTACGATTTATTCATTTATTTCTGATTTCTATTGAGCTCCTATATCATATGTGATTATCTACAACTTTACATACTCAATACATATTTCGTACTGACGTCCCCCACGGGGGACCCGCATTTTATGCTGCAGGCACAGATACCTCAGCTCATACACCGCACAAGTAGGAGCCAGGATATCTAGCTTCTTTTGGTGAGCTCCAGTTTGTTTCAGGGCTTTCGTGTCATATCCAGTCACTTTTGGTATTGTATAGAAGTTAGTTATATGGCGGGGTGTGTCCCGACCTTAGTTAAACTCTGTGTATTGTCTAGAGGCTTTGTAGACCTAATGTACAGTCAAGGTGGTATTTTGTTAATAGACGTGATGGCTCCAACGGCCAAGTATTATATATACATATATATGTGTGCTTAAGCTTATACAGGTGATTATTTCCATTTATATGCGACATGATGCTGTCCGAATTTTGAGTTGTCATAGAGGTATGCATGGGAAGTATAAGGTTATGAGATGGTTCTCCCGGACCTCCTCGATTACAGGTGCCAATCCGCCCCAATAGGATTTGAGGCGTGACAGTAACTAACATCCACTAACCTAACGAACACTGACCCTTGATCGGCTGACGCCAGCGATGGCTTCGGAGTGCCGGTAATAGGGCACCAGCCGTACGACTTCAGCGACATAAGCAGTGCGCAGATCCGGTCAGAAGCGACTGATTCCGGTGGGCATATCTAAAGTTGCGACTTGTTTCGACTAGCTTGGATTCCAACAGTACCAGATTTGATTCCGGCGGTACTTTGTCGAAGCTCCGGCGATAGTACCCCGGTGACCAGTTTCTCCATCTATTTGCTGGGGACCAACATACCATGCAGGAAAAGAAGACTTATTCTACAAACATAACGCGGTGACTTCTAACCTTTGCTATTTTATTCTTCGTATTAAGTATTGTATTATCTTCTGTATCTTGACTTGCATTTAATCTGTTCGGATTATCCATTGTCCTATCTTGCACTGCTTTTATTATTGGTTTTGCTATCTTTGGTGCTATGCCATTCGTGTGCCCTATATTTCCTGATATTTAGTTTTTGTTCCTATCTTAGTTTAGTTTTTATTTCTATCATAGTTTAATTTTGTTTCTTGCTTTGTTTGTTTTTCTTAAGGGGTGGCTTTGGGTGTCAATGATCGGGTAGGGTCATGTTTGAGGGGTTTGGGCCTGGGGACGGGTGTTAGGATGGGGGAAGAAGGGAGGACTAGTTTAGGACTGGGGGCAAAGTATGGTGTTAGGTCGGGGGTGGAGTGTGGAGTGAAGGGTGTTAAAGGTAGACATGTTAATAGTATAGATTGGGTGAGGGTGGGGTGTTGGAACATAGGAACCCTTCAGGCTAAGTCAATAGAGCTGGTGAAGATTCTTAGAAAAAGGAGGATTAATATTATGTGTGTTTAAGAACCAAGTGGTTAGGGTCTAAGGCTAGGGATGTGGATGGTTATAATCTTTGGTACTCGGGGAGTGATAGGCGTAGGAATGGAGTAGGCATCTTAGTAGATGAAGAACTTAGAGGGCAAGTAGTGGAGATTAAGAGGGTCAATGATAGGCTGATGACGATTAAGTTAGTTATTGGGGGTTGTACTTTGAACGTGTGTAGTATTTATGTGCCTCAGGTGGGCTTGGATGGGGAAGAGAAGAAGCAATTTTGGGAGGCTTTGGACGAGGTGGTAAGAAGCGTGCCTAGCTCTGAGAAGATTGTTGTAGTAGGGGATTTTAATGGTCATATCGGGGTAGTACCGGAGGGCTATGGTGATGTGCATGGGGGCTATAGTTTTGGGGAGAGGAATGATGAGAGAGTTGCTTTATTAGATTTTGCGATTGCCTTTGGGTTGGTAGTAGTGAATTCGAGCTTTTCAAAGAAGGAGGATCACCTGGTCACCTTCCGAAGTGCAATAGCTAAGACGCAGATTAACTTTCTGCTGCTTCATAAGGGGGATAGGGTGCTGTGTAAGGATTGTAAATTCATACCGAGTGAGAACCTTTCGACCCAACACAGGGTGATGGATTTGGGCTTAAAGAAAGATATGAAGAATAAGGGAGAGGAGAGGCGTCTTAGAGTTAAGTGGGGGGCTTAACTCTGGTTAGTACGTTGGAGAAAGGGGAGAAAGTAGCGGAGATGGGGGTGTGGGAATGTAGGGGCGACGTGGATGGTATGTGGGATAGGGCTGCTAGGTGTATCAAGGAGACAACTAAAAAGGTGTTGGGTGTCTCGAAGGGCCAGGCCGGCCAGTGGCAGGGGGATTGGTGGTGGAATAAAGAAGTAAAGAAGAAAGTGGAGACTAAGAATGAGGTGTATGCTAAGTTGGTTGAGAGTACAGATGAAGAGGATAAGTGGGCTAGTAGAGAGGAGTATAAGTTAGCTAGGAAAGAGGCTAAGTTAGTAGTTACGGCTGTTAAGACAGCAGCTTTTGAGAGCTTGTATGCGGGGTTAGAGGAGCGAGGTGGGGAAAAAGTTGTATAGGCTTGATAAGACAAAAGAGAGAAAGGGTCGTGACCTAGACCAAGTGAAGTTCATTAAGGGGGAGGATGGTAGTGTGCTGGTGGAGGACGCTCATATTAAGAGAAGATGGCAGTCGTATTTTCACAAACTTTTAAATGATGAGGGGGACGGGGACATTGTGCTAGGGAAGATGGAACACTCAGAGAGGTGTCGCAATTTTAGGTATTATAGGTGTTTTAAGGTGGAGGAGGTCAGTGAGGCTATTCACAAAATGCAGAGGGGTAGGGTGACAGAGCTAAATGAGATCCCTGTGGACTTTTGGAAGTTTGCGGGCAGGGCTGGTTTAAGGTAGTTGACCGAATTGTTTAATGGCATTTTCAAAACTGCAAAAATACCTGAGGCGTGGAGTTGGAGCACCATGATTCCTCTATATAAGAGCAAGGGTGACATCCAGAGTTACAACAACTACAGGGGTATTAAGTTGTTGAGTCATACTATGAAGATTTGGGAAAGAGTGGTAGAGCGGAGGTTGAGGAAGATAGTGTCTATTTCGAAGAACCAGTTTGGCTTTATGTCCGGTCGCTCGACGACGGAGGCAATTCACCTGGTGCAGAGACTGGTGGAGCAGTATAGGGAAAGAAAGAAGGACCTCCACATGGTATTTATCGACTTGGAGAAGGCATACGACAAAGTTCCTAGGAAGGTTCTTTGGAGATGCTTGGAGGTGAGTGGAGTCCCGGTGGCATACATCAGATCAATTAAGGACATGTATAAAGGATCTAAGACTCAGGTGAGGACCGCGGGAGAAGATTCTGAGCATTTTTCAATCCTGACAGGGTTGCATCAGGGATCGACTCTTAGCCCTTTTTTGTTTGCTTTGGTGATAGATATTTTAATGCGATGTAGTCAAAGTGAGGTGCCTTGGTGCATGATTTTTACGGATGATGTAGTGTTGATTGATGATATGCAGGGAGGTGTGAATGATAAATTGGAGGTTTGGAGACAAACATTTGAGTCTAAAGGGTTCAGGTTGAGTAGGAGCAAGACAGAGTATATGGAATGTATTAGGTTGGACTCTCAGATAGTGTGTAGGAGGGATAGTTTTAAGTATCTCGGATCCTTGATTCAGGAAAATGGTGAGATTGATGAGGATATCTCCCAACGGATTGGGGCAAGTTGGATGAAGTGGAGGCTAGCCTTAGGAGTGTTGTGTGATAAGGAGGTGCCGCTCAAACTTAAAGAAATTTTTTACAAAGTGTCAGTCCGTCCAGCCACGTTATATGGACCAGAGAGTTGGCCGGTAAAGAACGCCCATATCCAAAAATTGAAGGTGGCAAAAATACGAATGTTGTGTTGGATATGTGGGCTTACTAGGAATGATAGAGTTAGGAATGAGATTATTCGAGAGAAGGTTGAAGTGGCTTCGGTGGAGGACAAGATGCGGGAAGTTCGGTTAAGATAGTTTGGGCATGTGAGTAGGAGGGGCGCGGATGCCCCAGTTCGTAGGTATGAGAGACTGGCTTTGGATGGTTTCAGGCTGGGTAGGGAAAGACCGAAGAAATATTGAAGGAAAGTGATTAGAAGGGACATGGAGCAGTTACAGCTTATGGAGGAAATGACCCTAGATAGGAAGGTGTGGAGGACGCGGATAAGAGTAGAAGGTTAGTGCCTATGGGTGGGCCGTAGTCGGAAGTTAGGAGAGCTTTGGGGTGGGGGTATTGTGGGTGAGGGTGCCTTTCGTTTGTTAGTATAGGTTTCTACTGTGTGGGTGCCTTATTTTTATTATTCCAACGTGCTTTATTATGAATTTACTTATTATTCTTTGTCCTGAGCCGGGGGTCTATTGGAAACAGCCTTGCTACCTCTCCGGAGGTAGTGGTATGGACTGTGTACATTTTACCTTCCCCAGACCCACTGTGTGGGAATACACTGGGTTTGTTGTTGTTGTTGTTATATATATGTCAACTATTTTGAAATTGAAGGAATACATGCCAACTTTAGAGACAGAAAGAGTATTAATTAAGAATAATTTAGTAAAAATATATTTTACTTTCAAAAGGTGAGTGACTTCAAAAGGATTGTTCACATTACAAAACACCATATTATGAATGACAATAAAGTGAAAAGAAAAATCCTTAAAAAAATTACACTATACTCGACGTATTAAAAAATAGAACATTAATTGTTACTAATCATTTCCTATTTTAACTACAATAAAAAATAAAAAATTAGAAGGGGGAGGGGTTGCGAAAGGGCCACGTGTAATATATAAATCTAACAAAAGTAGTACTATGTTAAGTTATTTGTCGAATCAAAAAATAAAATAAAAAGAAATTGAGAGAGTACCCCTTTCTCTTTCTTATTTCATTTTGCTTGATCCTTGTACTAAAAATAAAATTTTCTTTTTTATTTTATCAAATCAAGAGAGATATATTACTTTCTTCTAATATTATTGTTATCATTAAGTATATATATAAATGCTTAATATAGGTAAGGATCTTGGGGTTTGGTCGTCCTCACAAGCCCAATAATTGTCAATCATATACTTTCAAAATATAATTATTGAGATAAATAAGCAAACTCTTATTAAATAATTTTTTAATAGGAGTACCAAATCAACAAATGTAAAACAAAATGAAATGAGTAGAGTAAGATTTTTTTCCTTACATTTTAGTAAAATTTGTGCAACTTTGGAGTTAGAGTCTCATTTTCAATTCGAGTATTTATTATTTCTTAATAATAATACCTATTCTCTTTTTGGGTTTATTTGGTGCAAACATGTTTTTTATGAAAAATATTATTTAAGAAATATCTTTCAAAAAATTAGTGTGTTTCTTACCCTTTTCTTATATTAGGTATGCAAGCAAAACATTATTTAAATATAATTTAGATAAGTACTATGAGAGGTAGTGTATAGGATGACGGGGATGCGAGCTACCTGTGGGAGTGAAGACAAGGTGTATTGAAGAACAAACAGCTCAATAAATGTGAAATGTGGAATATAATTTTTCTACTTTGACGAAGTCAATTTCGTAAATCTAAAAAGACTTATTTCTCCATAGAAAATGTTTTTGCCAAAAATCTAACCAGTTAAATATGAAAAAAAAATTAAAACGTGTTGAATATATCATTTATTTATTTTAAATTGAATTCCATGTCTATTCGCATTTATTAATTCTCATTCATGCTTCCTTCCTCATAAATAAAGTCCTTTAAAAGTTCTCCAATTATATAACAAAAAACTTTGATAATCATAAGGACTTACCAAACAAGAAATAAGTAATGTATCAATAAATTAAATTAGTTACGTAATAAAAAAAATGTGACTTATTTTATGTTTTTTTTTTTCTAAAATTAAATTTTATATTCTTATATCATGAGGTTGGGTTCGAGCTTAGCACGGATCTTACGCAACTAGTTATACTTATATATTAGGAAGGGTAACAAATTCGGTAGTCCTCACAATGACACTATGATAATTTTAATTTTCTTAAAATATTCTAAAATTGAGACATGTGTCGGTAATTATTTTTCTCCTCTAAAATTATGACATGTAGTTGATAAGATTATGTTAATTTTTTTTAAATTCTCTAAATTTGTGACATGTGATTGATAAATTACTTTCCCCATCTATAATTGTGACATGTAGTTTATAAAATTATTTTTCTCCCTTTAGAATTGCGACATGTTGTTGATAAAATTACTTTTTCTCAACTAAAAGTGTTATATGTAGTTGAAAATTATTTTTTTCATACATTTTCTTTCTTTCCACTTAGGCCTTTGCACTTGGAATATCATAATAATATAATAAACTACTCTATTTATTGAGTTTGTCTTTGTGTTTTTAATTGTTTGACTAATAGGTAAATTTTCTTAAGTTTTCATTATAATATCCAGTTTTTGATAAATTAATCAAAAGTTTTGGTAGTCCTCACAAAACTTTGATCCTCTTACCGTGCTCCATGTGGCTTTATTTATGACTTTCCTTTTTTTCCTTTCTCTCTTGCACTCATTTTTGTTTTTGGTCTTTTGCTTCTTCTTTTTGGAACTCAATATTTTTTCTTTAATTCTATTTTTATATGGGTCTCTGTAATTGGTGTATTTTGACATTATAACTCCTTTTATTCCAATTTAAGAATTTTATTTTAATTGGACAAAAAACTTAAGAAATAAAAGAAGTTTTTTGAATCTTGTGGTTTTAATAAAAGATAGACTTCCTCCGTCTCATATTAGTTATCTAATTTCTCCTTCATATGTCATTAATAAATCATAAATAAGAAGGATAGTTTCACTAATTTAACCCATAATAAATTTCTGTTAAACTTTATAAACTTGTGTATGCTTTAAAAAAGAACCACAAGAGTTTGTAAATTGACAAGTAATTTAAAGGGTAACTTACATAAATCCCTAAATCTTTAACTGATATTGCATAAAATCTCGACTATTTTGTTAATTACATTGGAAACGGTGATACATATGTTATATGGTGATACATATAAAAAAGTGATACATTTGAAACTAACAAGATATTTATTTACGGAAATAAGAGATTTTATTTTATTCGTTGTATTCTTTTATTTAAGAAAAGATATCTAATTTTTCTCTTTTTTTAGATTTAATTTAGGTGTTTTAATTATGTTTCTCTTTTTCGTCTTTAATTATGAAAGATATGTTTTTTTGGGTATTTTTTCTCTTTTTTCATCTTTAATTTCATCTTTAATTTCGTCTTCTTTTATTAGATTTAATTTTAATTATGTTTTAATTTAGCTTTTAGTCTTATTTTTAAATATTATTACTTTTGTTTCCTACACTGATCATGCCATTACCTTTCATAACATATGAATTACCCAATAATTGAAATAAATAATTATATCTACCATATGAATCACCATAATACCATATATTTCACCCATTGATATCATAAGAATCACCCAATAATTGAAATCAATAATTGTATCTACCATATGAATCACCCAATAATTGAAATAAATAATTGTATCTACATATGAATCACCATAATACCATATATATCACCCATTAATATCATATGAATCACCCAATAATTGTATCTACCATATGAATCACCATAATACAATATATATCACCCATTAATATCATATGTATCGCCCGTTAAAATCATACAAAATGTATTTATCGTATGAATCACCATAATATCCATATAATGATATGATATTTATCATTTATATGAATCACCATTAGAAAAATAAACATGCATGAATAACTAAATAAATTTATATATGTATCAATAGATTTTTTTTTTTAAAATGAGAGAAATTTTAGGAGATGAAAAAAAATTGCATGCATTAATGGAGGAGAAAAAATCAGGAAGGAAGATGATTTAAGCATTAATGGAAGAGAAAAAATCAGGACGGAAGATGATTTAGTTGTTGATAATTAGGGAGATATTTTAGGGAAAGAAATCTTGAATGAGTTAATGGTGGAGTAAAAGTAGGATGTGGAGTTTTCTTGACATGTATCAAGAGTAAAGTTGAAAAATGGGATTTTATGTAAATTTTAAAAAAAGTAAGGGATATTATCTAATATAGTCTCTTAAGTATGAGATTTGTGTAATTTATCCAAATTTAAAACTATATTTTTGATGGATAACTAATATGAGATATATGGAGTATAAAGTTTTAAAATTTGTAGTCTTAAACTTACCATCTAGAAGAAATTAAAGACTTACCAAATATAGAAACAAACTCTCATTTTGTAACAGATCAAAAAAAAGAAAACAACACACTTAAAATTGGGATGAAGGAGTAGCAAAATTTCATGAATTATTTTAGCTCTTTACTTTCTCCGATTTATATCATTTTTTATTTTTGACTTTTATACTTAACTTAAATAATTAATTTTTATATAATCATGACGATTAATAGTTTTATTTTTTTTTTAAAAAAATGTTTAAAATAAATGAATTCTTACAAAATCAAAAAAATCTTATTAAATTAGTACTATGTAATTAAGACACTGTAGTGAAAATTGTTTCATTTATAGGGGAAAAAAGGTGTGCCAAAATTAAAATGTCATAACCATGGATTAGGAAATCGATTAGATTACTCTCTATTTTTTTTATCATTATAGATTTTCGGCAAATTTCATAATAATGAAAATTTATCAACAATTCATATTAACGTGCCATTAGATTTTATTTATTATGCAGTAAAAGAATATGATACAAATTAAAAATTTTAATTAAAATAGTATTATTTTTATATTTAAAGTTTGGATCAAGCTTTAGCACGGGCCCATGTATAACTAGTATATATATATATATATATATATTTATATAGACACACACACCCTATTTTACCCTCTATACTCTAATTTGGAGGGAAAAAATAGAGGCTGCAACTCCAATCACCCTCCAAATTTCCCTCTAAACTCTACAAATAGACAGGGTGAATAGTAACTCTCCAAATATAGAGAGTTATTATTCATCCCCGCTATTTTACTTTTCGATTATAATATTAATATTTATATTATATACTCCCTTCTTCTAAAAAAAGAATGATTTTTTTTTTTAGTCTGTTTAAAAAAGAATGACCCTTTTCTTTTTTGGCAATACTTTTAATTCACTTTCCACATGACATGTTTAAGACCACAAGATTAAAGGGCATTTTGGTACATTTGACATAACTTTAATTTAAGGTAATTTCCACAGATGGTCACTCATGTTTTGATAATTACCTACAAATATCACTTTTGTTTTTTTAGGACAAGAATATCATCCAATTATCTCTATTTTCCTCAAAATACTTAACATTTTAAAAACCTTCTTCTCTCCTAATTGGCATGCCATGTTTTTAAAATATTATTTATTTAATCATAAA
>NC_061121.1:148387793-148410436 GCF_002878395.1 Capsicum annuum | reverse complement strand
GGAGGCATTAGGGGGGAATCGATACTGCGACCTCCGCTTTGGAAGTCACCCCTCAAACCAACTCAGTTTTAAAAATATTATTAAGTAGTAAAATAAATAAATTATAAAAACTATGAAAAGTATCAAATAAAATAATTCAAACCTTTACACATCAACTACTTCAATGATGAGTAATATGTATAGCATTACCAGACGAATTATTTCCCTTTAAGTTGTGTGATTATCTGATATTTTTATCATGTATAATAATTTTTCTCGTATCGAATAAAGAATAAATATAATTTATATATATATTTTTAAGAAAGACAAAATAAATATAAAATTTAAAGTACATAATTAAATTGTTCTTCAATGATAAATATATCATATGTGTTTATTTTTTTTAAAAAAAGGATCAAGTTTTAGTTAAATAAATTTGATAATTTAAATAGATCTATTTATTATATATATAAAAAAGAAATGACATGGGATGTCAACTAGGAGAGAAGAAATATTTTTGAAGTATCAAGTATATTTTAAGGAAAATAGGGATAGTTGAGTGATATTTTTGTCCTAAAAGAAATAAAAGTGATATTTGTAGGTAATTTTCAAAACATGGGTGACTATCCATGGAAATTACTCCTTTAATTTATAATCACAAGATTTACAAGTCTTCTTTATTTTCTTAAACTCCGTGCCAAGTTAAACAAGGTTATTCTTTTTGAAACGGAAGGAATAACATTTATGATTTGACATAATATAAATTATATTTGATAATTAATTAAGTTCCTAATATTCGTAATTATTTTCTAATGTAATATTTTTATTATATTAATTTAATTTTCATATAAATAGTGGTAGATGAAAATTATCGTTTGAAATTTACTTAGCTAGACATAAAAAAATTAAAGACAAAAATGCTCATGTTGGAACTTCGTAATGCATTAATAGAGCATTTGCGGGAGCAATGTTTTAATCTTGAAAGTTGAATATTTATGTACAAATAAAATTATTTTACCATGATATAATATTTGTTTAATTGTATTTCATCAATGATTTCACTTTTATTTAAATTGTCCATTAATATAAATAATATATAATATTTGCTTGTAATATATGTTGTTTAAAAATTTGGGCTAAAAAATAACTATGAAATAAGAAATAAAATGATAAGAAAGATTTAAATTATGAAGTAAGAAATATGAATGAAACAAAAGTAATAATAGAATATAGAAGAGAGAGAAGACGATTTGTTTTAGAGTGTAAAATAGGGTTATGGGTTAGAGTTGGTATTCTCCAAATATAGATATATCTTTATATTTAAAGTGTAAAATAAAGTTTGGTTGGAGATAGTCATGCCTTCAGATCACTATTGATGATTGATGTTTACACTTTATGCTAGTGCCTCATGAAACATGAGAAAATAGAAGGAAAACTGTCTTTTAAGTCTTGAATAAAGGATTGGTGACATTGATCAACTTAAAGGGTCAACCATCATTAGAAAACTTGATTAAGTTAATTATGGACTTGACTAATATTTTTAAAACTTTCTGATCTTTTAAAAAATATAAATCAATCCAACCCATACCCCTCTTCAATCCAAATCAACCACTCTCTCCTCTCTCTTGATAGTTTCTCTCAACTCTCTCCCAACTAACAGTTCTGCAAAATTTCTCCCTTCAACCTCCGGCGAAAAATAGTCGGGTGAGTTTCTTTTCGACTTTCAACCATCAATCGACGTGAAGACTTCTCCGGTGATAAAAACTTCGAGTTCTTCGTCATCCCATTTCTTTTTTCACAGGTAAAAAATTATGAAGAAATAGAGGAACTTGAGCCAACTACTCTTCTAGTATTGAAATATGAACTGAATAAATCTTAATTTCTGATATTTCTTCTTGTTGTTGTCGTACTATTGATTTGAATTTATTGGTGATTTTTAGTCACAGTTGATGTTCTTAGTGTGTATGTGTATGTAATGTGTTGGTGTTGCTGGGTTGATTTGTTGTTTGTCTTGGTAAAAATGGTGTTGAGACAGATAAAATATCTGATGTAACAGATGAAACATCTGATGCAACAAATGGAAAAATATGATGCCACAAATGAAAATCTGATGCAACTATGAAAATCTGATGCAACTATGAAAATCTGATGCAACAGGTGAACAATCTAACAGATCATTCATCTGTTGCGATAGATCCAATAGATAACTTATTTTGCAATAGGTTAGTGATATGTTTTTATTCTTTTCAACGGTTTACTCATCCGTTGCAATAGGTCGGTTATATGTTGCAACAGATAACATACCTGGTGCAACAGATTAGTGATATGTTTTTATGGTTTCCAACGGATTACTCATTCATTGCAATATCTTGGTTATATGTTGCAACAGATAAACTACCTGGTGCAACAAATTAACAATCTGTTTTTATTCTTTCCAACGATTTACTCATTCGTTGCAACAGGTCGGTTATATATTCAACAGATAACATACCTGGTGCAACAGATAAAATACCTGGTATAACAGATTAGTGATCTGTTTTTATGGTTTCCACAGATTACTCATCCGTTGCAACAGATCGGTTATATGTTGCAACAAATAACATACATGGTGCAACAGATTAGTGGTCTGTTGGAACCGTTATATTACTATTATGCATTAATCAAATATAATCTATGTTATGTTCCTGTTAATTTAAGATAATATGGCTCCCAAAAGAAAATAAATCGAATCAAGTCTAAGTAAAGGAACAAATGCAGCAGCTCGGCTACATCCACCACTCTATGAGCTTGCTTTACAAACGTTATCTCAATCAGGAGCAAAAGATAATGAACACGGGGAAGAAGAATCTTTCAAAAGAGATGATCCAAACGCTAATAGCCCTTCCGTTGAAGAGTTGGTCAAAACCTTCAGTATTGATCGTTATCCTATGAAAATACAGTGCGATGGTACCACAGATTTAACGGGTGATCTTGTGGTTAAGTCAGTCATGGGAAAATCTTTTGACGCTTTCATAAAAATACTTCGAGAACAAAAATTGGATTCTTATTTCAGGATAAAATGCTCTGGGAAATATCTTGATTTATCGGAGGATAATAATGCTTGTTTTCAAATTAAAATGGTATATGATCTTCTCGAGCGTAGGTTTATGTATGAAAACAAAGATAAGATGGATGAGGTATGGATAAATTACTGTGGCATGACTGTTTGTTTTGGTTTGAAGGAGTTTGCCATAGTTACTGGACTAAAATATTATCCTCCTTTTTTTTCTCAAGTTATACCTACTTTGATCTAAAAAAAGCACCCCGCATACTTAAAAAAGGCAAAGGCAAGTCGAGTGATCATGATGACCTAGTGTCCATTGTTGGTTCAAGCTTCAAAAATAAAAATTTGATAGAAGCGTTGAAAGGTAAAGGACTTTCAAAGAAGCATAAGCAATCATTATGCTTGGTTTAGTTTGTACCTAATATTCTTTGGGTAAGAGACGTTAACAACAACATAAGTCTCGATTTAATAAATCTCTCTGAGGATCTTGAGGCATTTAACAACTATCCTTGGGGTTATGAAAGCTTCAAAATAACTGTCGAATATTTGTTGACTCCGTTAACGCTAAAGACAGTCAACTTATATGGCTTTTCATGGGCCCTTCATGTTAAATATTTCTTTTATCATGATATGATTCATCATTTTTTTATTCAATAATACTTTTGATTTATTAGCGTTATGTTATAGGCTTGGGCATTTGAAGCCATTCCTTATTTGAGACAACAAGTGAACTACCAGGAAGAAGTTTTCTATCCAAGAACCCTGAGATGGTTGTCGACCAAAACCGATGAAAATGAAAAATTTCTTGATCTTTTCAATCCCCCCAAGGAAGCAGTAAGTCCAATTCTAATCAAGTTTTTATTTTAAATAATGATTAAGTGATTTTATTATCATTCTTAATATATGTATCGATTTATTTTAGATTTTCCATCCGTGGCTTATTCCGACCAACCGAGAGTTGAAGATGCCATTTTTTCTTACTTTATGGTCTGTGAAAACTTTATCAAACCCTAAGGTCATTGATGGAATAAACATAAAATTGTTTGGAGCAATAACCATCAAAAGAAAAATAATTTTGGAGGGTGGACTTGTTGCTATTGATGATGGTAGTCGTATTGGTAGTGGTAGTGGTACTGCTATTTGGACTAATGATGCTTCTCTTATAGTTTTTGAAATAACAAGCCATTATGATCATAATGGTTGTATAGTTTTTCTCTAAATTTTGCCACATTTAGCGAATGTTTTGCATGCAAATGTCAAGACTGCAAGGGAAACACGATGGAGTGATTAATACTATTAATGCACTAACTGCTTTTATAAAGAAAATGACATCTAAGAGGAGTGTTGTTCTATCAAAGAGGATTTCATATTCAGACACTCCACTAGATATCAAGGTGTCTAAGAGGAGAAGGAAAGACACTTCCAAGGCATCATCAAGCATCAAAAAGGGCAAAATTGCAATGCCTCTGTCTTTGTCTTGCACCAATGTTCAGTGTGCAAAGGCCACAAGAGAGCAGCATGAGCTGAAGAAGGTGAATGTACTTTATCTATTCCAACAAACAAAGTCACATATGTGTTTCAACAGATGATACATCTGCTGAAAATTATCAAATAAATATATACATCTGTTGCAACTGTTGTCTAACCTATTGCATCAGATTTATTATCGATTTCAATAGATGGGTCATCTTTTCGAAATTATCGTACTGCTCTGATTTAACTGTTCGAATTTATCCCAATAGATAATCCATCTGATGCAACATAAGACTCATCTATTGTAACAGATGGACAATCTACTGTATATCTCTAATTAGCATTAATAATTTTGGCTTTCCAGGTGGATGCCACAGTAGAAGCTACTGCTGAAGAGCATAATATCACAGTTGATAATCCATCAACTGCTTCTAAAAAAGAAGAAAAAGTGGAACCTGTCAGTTTGGGATAACAGAAGAATTACCCGTTTGAAGGGTTTAACATCTCGGATGAGACTCTCAAAAAACTAACACAGTTGATTAACGACTATTCAGAATGGATTGCCGACGGGCTATTAAAGCATCATGCCGGTAGGTATATAAATTAATTTTATAGATATTGGTTTATATAATTTGTTTTGTAAGAACATGACATTAACACATATAAATTATCATGTACAAAATAAAATGACCAGCGCTACAAAATGAATGAATCAAGTCTTGGTTTTGATATGTTCGACTTTGTTGTTGCACATCCCAGAATAAAAAATTGATTCTATTTGATGTCACAACCCCAAACTTGCTAGAATAATGAGGTTTAAATGCCATACATATTACTATTAATTAATACTTTATTTAATTGCATTTGCGTATTAATTTTTTCGTCACGTAATTAGAAATGTTTGATAATATGTGCAGCACATTGATGTCATTTTTTACTACCTCTAAAAGATGGACAAGTTGCAAACACAAGAACAATACAGATACACGACATGCAATTATTGTACAAAGTTTACATCAATAATGCCTATGATAGGTATTATCAACAACAGCCGGAAGTTTCCCAAAATGAGGAATGTTTAATCAACATCATCAAAGGTTTTACAATTTCGGCTAGCTTACCTTAATATTTGGTCGACGAAGTATACATCCCAATCAATTGTGGTGATGAATTCCATTGGATGTTGGCTGTCGTTATTCTAAAAGAGAGGCGCATCCGGGTTTATGACTCGATATCGTAAAGGAGACGTTCTGGGCCGTCATTTGAGATACAAAAGTTGGCCAAAATATTGCCTACGTACCTTGATATGAGTGACTTTTTGCTTGCATGAACTGCAAGCTATAGATTACCTGTTTTTATATAATGCAGGGGTTACGGTCCTTTGGTTGCCGCCTACGCCGAGTATTTGAGTGATGGATTACAAGTACCAAATGATGGACTTGATGCCGGATTACTCCACAAAAGATATGCTGCTGTTTTATAGAAATACAGAGAAGCGAAAGCTCAGAAGCCGTATGCAAACGACATTAAAGATCCACGATGACCAAAGCCGAATTTCGTAGCACTGGATGAAGAACAACTTGTCCATATTGATTAGATCTTTATAGCTTGATTCTGTCAATGTAATAACCTATTCTCCTTGGTTTAACTTGTTGATTTATTTGTAGAGTAGATCGTTTGTACCCATAATGATTTTTTTTACATTTCATTTATTTGTTGAGTTATTTCATGTAATTTCTGAAGGCTTTAATTTATTTTATGCTGTCTATGAATATAATTTAATCCTTAGTTTTGAACATGTTAATTGAAATGGAGTACTAGATTCAAATATCGCAACAGATAATACATCTGCTGCAACAGACGACATATCTTAGATTTAGACATATGTTGCAACATGAGATGAAACACGTAGTTCATCTATTGGAGATTATATAACAGGTCTTCCTACTTTTTTGATTTGCTCTAACAGATTACCGATCAGTTGCAATAGATAAATTATATGTTACAACAGATTGTATATCTGTTGCAACAGACAGACTGGGAACATCTGCATAATGCAACAGATGACCAACCTATTCCAACAGATAATCAATCTGTCACAACAGGTACTATATTTATTATGACAGATATAAAATTTATTGCATTATAAAAGGTCAACTTGGAAAGACATAAAAATTATTGCCACTACATGTAAAGTGAATTGGCTTGAAATGAAAAATTATTATCGTGTTTGTATCTGTCTTTGTACATATTCTTCTTTATACACGGGCTCTAACCATTTAGTTAGTACCCTATATGCCCAGACCCATTTCATCTTTCCCACACGCACACACCGGTCATTTGTGTGTATGTAAGTGAGTATGGCCCGCACACTGCACCGGTTGTATTTTTTGGGAGCTGGATGTTCTTATTTTGACCTTCAAAATCCCATGATTCCTTCGTTAAAACTTTAGTCGGCAAATGATCCATCAGCTTACTCTGCGTCAACAACTTGGGCACAACTTCAAGAGTGGCTGCATGTAGGTTAAAAATGTCTTCTAGCTGAAGACAGGTAAGTTGCAGTCATAAACCTTAATATTTCCCTCATAGAGTAGTATCTCAACAGCGAGAAAATATGTGGCATCCGCGTTCATGACTTTAAGGATTCCTTTTGCCTTGGTCTAGCTCTTGCCGTCTGGATATAGACTTTTCCCTCTAACATATTTAATCACTTGTTCATCCCATTGGAACGTAGAAACTAACTCATCAAATACCGATCCACTGGTACCAGCTAGCTCATGGAGAGAAGCGTATTTATCCTTGAAATTATTATAGAAGTTGAAGTCCATTATCCTATCGGCAATATCATAAGCATCCGGGTACACTAATTTCCTGCCTCTCATAAGGCAGAGAATTTCATCAATATATTGTGGTATAAGAATACAATTTTTAAATAGGTTAGTAATTGTAAAGAATAAAAACACAGTGAAAAGAATCCGATGCAGAGGGTTCTCTGAATCAGTTCACAGATTACCCAGCCAACGCAACTTATGAAACAAATATGCATTATGTTGCAACAAAATACCAATCTATTGCAACAGATTACACATCAACTGCGTAGATTCTTCTTCATGGAGTAGATTGGAAGACTAGGTTAGAAAAAGTAAACTTACATTATCCTCATACCACACGCGCATATTTGTCACATTCGTGAAGTCTTTGGCGTCAAATAAATGCATGGTGTATTCTTTTTGAACCTTCATCTTCATGAATTCTTTTAGTTCCTTCTTCTTCTCCTTGCCAAGCACTGCGAATATGTCCACCTTCTTCGGTGGCCCCTGAACTTCAACAACTCTTGGAGTGGGAGGAGTTGCAATTTTTGCTAATGTCAAAACGAAGAAAATTTGTCTAATTTTTTTCTCTCCCTTCTAACCACCATTGTAGGAGTGCATGGCTCCCTCACCTCGTTGGATGGTATGACACCCCCCTCCGGATTTCAAATCCTCAGTAGCTTCAGCAATAGACTCTACCTTTTCAAAAAGTTTATCCTCTTCGTCCTTGCACACTTTCCATTTATAATAAGAACATAAGGGTAAAGAGGGGTGAGAGAGACCACTGTAAGTATAGAAGGGATCGATGTAGGTGTAAGAGGGAGAACCTATGTAAGGGGTGCTTTCAAAAGTATTTATTTTTTTCCAAGTAAAAACATGCTCATAATCACGGCTGGCAGCTGCATTAGGATGGCTGCTGCTATCACAAATAACTCCACCAGCAAGACCCCCAGAAGAAGCACACGGATCTATTGTAGTTTGAGGTTGGTCGTGAAGAGCTTCAACATTAGGATGACCTTGCCTAAATACTCTTCTTATGGATGTTGCTCCAGTCAATTCCCTCTTTATTAGCTCCACTGTTAGGTCTTCTTTTATATCAACAAGACCCAGAGTAAGAAAAGAAGTCATCCCCAGCTCATCAATGGTAGGCACGATCCAAGGATGCACAACCTATAAAAAAAGGCAGGAGGCATTTAAATTATATAATAACTTGTAGTCAGTTGGGTTACATGGGGCTCAAGTTACATGGATGTTAACACAACCAACTGATACAACAGATGATCTAGCTGCCGCAACAGCTGATCTGTATGTCAAAATAGATTGACAATATGTTACATCAGATTATCCAACTGTTGCATAATTTGCATAGATGGGTAATCTGTTGAGTAGGGTTCAGAGAACCATAGCAATAGATGGTTAATATGTTGCAAAATATAGATCGTCTATCACAACAGATTATCTATCTGTTACACCAGTTACAGTTGATGGGTAATCTGTTGCAACAGACGACCTATCTATCGCAACAAATGGAACATCTATTTCAGTATCTTTCTTTGAGGCAAATTATTTTTGTTGAAAGAAGACGTACTGCATCATCCGGAGGGTTAAAGAGACCAGCCTCCTTAATATATTTTTGCTGCTCTTTGTTGCAGCCAACCACCTAAGGATCCTTGGATAAGAAACCTTATTCGGGTAATCCTTGAACTGCTTTCGGAGGGGAGGAATGACTTCACATGCCCAAGCCTAAAAAATATAAACATAAAGCAAGCAAAAAAAAGTCATAATAACTATATTCAATATAAATTAATGAATGAGTAAAAATAGTGATCAATTTTACCATGAAAGCCCAAGGAAAGCCGTATAATGTGGTCGTCTTTGACTTTAGCTTTTTCAGTAAATATTCGACAGTCAAGTAGTAGCTGTCATATCCCCAAGGATAATCGTTGAATTTCCCAAAATATCAGAAAGTGCCTATAAATCATCTTCTATAACTTTCCTGACGTCTCTTGCCAATAAAACGAAATGGACAAACCAAACTAAGCACAATTTCTCCCTGTAGTGCTTTGGTATGTTTTTATTCTCGAGATCTGCCATCAAATCCTTCCCTCTATAGCTAGGTTCAACAATGCCCAACAACCTATCTTTTTTTACCTTGCATTTATTGGACCCTTTGTGGGGTGTTTTATTGATGAGAGGTTCTTCTGGACAATCGCATCTCAAGCCCGTCACTATGGCAAACTCTTTCAATCCAAACCAAACCGGCATGCCACAGTAATTGATCCAGACTTCATCAATATTTTTTTTGCCCTCCTTCAAACCTTCATTATCCCTCGTATACTTGATCCTACGCTTGAGAAGGTTATATACCATGATCATTGGAAAACGAAGAGGGCGGGCCTCAGACAGCTCAAGAAAGTATGCAAAACAGCTCTTCTTAAAAAGTCCATCTATGTTTTCCTTCTTCATAATACTCCTAAGTTCGTTAAAAGGTTTCCCCAACTGACATTTAAGTACAACATCACAAAATACTGTGTTAGCGCTATTTATCGATATCATAACTCGAAACCCGTTGATACTAATAGTTTTGATAAAATCATGCTGGGATTTCAATATTATTTCATGCCCCATTGGTGAGAAGGAGTTATCACTTTCCTCAGCTTCATTTTGCCCTGATTGAGATTGTTTTGGAAGTTCCTCCGAATCTATCTGTACTCTAGCCTTTTTTGTTGGGTAGTCAGAAGTTGATCCACTTTTAGTTTTTTTCTTTTGGGAGACATCTTTTAACTACAAATAATAGAAAAACAAAAAATATATTGCATTTGATGTCTGCATAATTTTTTTTAAAAAGGTAATACAAATTTCAATAAATTATTCTACTCCACATTATAAAAAAAATACTCCAACGGATAACCCATCAGTTGGAATAGATCGGGAATCTATTTGAAGACCTATTTAATATCTCCAAACAGATATTCCACCTATTGTAATAGATGGACAAGTTTTAATAAATTATTCTACGCCACATTATAAAAAAAAAATACTCCAACGGATAATCCATTAGTTGGAACAGATGAGGAATCTGTTTGAAGAACTATTTAATATCTCCCAACAGATCTTTCACCTGTTGCAATAGATGGACAACCACCACAACAACCAATGCCACCACTAATGCCACCAAGACCACCACCAATGCCACCAATACCAACACCAAGACCATCAACACCACCACCAAAAAAATAAAAATTCGACACCACCACCAACAGCCAACAACAACACCACAAACACCATCCAACAATACTATGACAGTCAACATTACAATGAGTGAAAAACTAGGATTTTCTCGGGTGCTTCCTACTTTTTTAGCATCAAAACTCAAAATTGTTAACCCATTCTCGAAGATAATACAACTAAAAGTCTTCTTTTTCATCATTAACTAAAAAGATCTATTTTTTAGAATAAAAAAATAAATGTAGAAATCTTCTTGAACTCTGTTACATGCGAAAACAGAGAAAACAACGGATACAAACGGGAATAAAGTCAAAAATAACAACTATATGTGGTCGTAAATGGAAAAAAAATAGTCCTGTTTTGAAGGGTTGAGCAATATGTTGAGTAGTTATTGTTTGTATTATTAAGAGAGAGAGAGAAAAGAGCGGGAACTTCAAATTTGAAATGAAAAGTTTTTCACCCAAATGGATAATTTGTAATTTTGGAAAAGAATGATAAGTTTTGAAATTGTTAATTTGGTCCGAATTGATCTTAATCAATTTTAAAAATTTTAAAAGATATAGTTTTTAAAATATTGAGTTGATGAGAACTCATTTCAACTCGGAGTGATCGATCGGCGACTTGGGTTGGGATGAACGCAATACAAACTCTATGCAATTGTAAAGACTCAATTAGATTTGTAGTTGACCCTGTGAGATCATTCATTCATCCCTAGTTCCACCTAAATCAATTTAGGTACTATTACTATCTTAACATTGAGTTGATGAGAACTCATTTCAACTCGGAGTGATCGATCGACAACTCGGGTCAGGATGAATGCAATACCAACACCGTGCAATTGTAAAGACTCAATTGAATTTATAGTTGACCATGTGATCTCATTCAATCATCCCTAGTTTCACCTAAATCAATTTAGGTACTATCACTATCTTAACATTGAGTTGATGAGAACTCATTTCAACTCAGAGTGATCGATCGACGACTCAGGTCGGAATGAACGCAATACCAACACCATACAATTTAGGTAATGAAATCTGTTAGAACAAATGGATGAGCTGTTGAAAATTTCTAACAGATATTCACATATGTTGCAACAGATGACATATTCGATTTAATTATCAAATGGATATTTGCATCTGTCGTCAAAGATGACTGAGCTATTGAGATATTTAAACAGATATTGATATCTATTATAACAATTGACATATCTAATTTAATTATCAAATGAAAAGGGATTTTTAAAAAAATATTTGTATCTGTTATAACAAATGACTGTGCTATTGGGATTTTTAAACAGATATTTATATTTGTTGCAACAGATGACATATCTGTTTGAATTTTTTTTCCCAATTTTAAAGCAATCTTTTGTCCGAGTATATAAAGTAGTAAGTACTAGAAAATGCAGTAAAAAATGAAGAGTTTCTTTTTCTTGGATAACTCAAAAATGTGTTCATTGAGTAGTCTTATCTTGTTTTTTCAATGTCACTAGTCTTCCTCGTGCCCCTCAAATTATTAATGAATATTAATTATATTAACTAATGAATATTAAAACCCATGTCTACGTACATGATATATCTAGAATTATCTCATCTCTCCTCAGCTTCAGCCCTAAATTTATTTTATTCATCTCTCATCTTTTTCTTTCTCTCCTCTTTAGGTTAGGGTTATCACAACCATTTTTCTCTCTTCTCTTTTCTCTTCTCTTTATCATAAAGATCCTTTCGTATCTAAATCGATTCATATCTTTCCTCGACTAAAATTGTTGTTTTGATCCCCTTTTGACGTTAAGGTATGGTTCACTATTGATCTTTCATTCTCGTCTTCTTCTTTGCAAGTTATTTACATCTATTTTGTTAATTTAATTACCATTTACCCATATCATATTTATTTAAAAAAATTGAAGGAACTTTTAAGTTTTGAATAAATGAATCGAGAATTTTTATTATAATATGCAAAAAAAGTATTCTGTTGGGAGAAGTTAAAAGCCTTGTTGGCAGTATTATTTTTTGTATGTTTTTTATTTGTTTCTTTATTGTTTATGCTGTTATTGATGTTGTTGGTGGGGTTGGCGTTGTTGGAAGTTGTGGTGTGTTGTTGTTGATGGTGTTGGAACAAATATTGTTGTTTCTTTGTTGTTGATATTTTTTATTTATTATTTCATTTCCTTGCAGATTATGCTGCTGTTGATGTTGCAACAGATGGAGCAATTATTGGAACAAATCAAAACACCAGTAAAGATGGTTTGATGTATTCCAATAGACTCCACATCGGTTACAACAAACTCCACATCTGATGTAATAGAATCCATATCTGTTGCAATAGACTCCATATCTGTTGCAATAAAATCCATATCTGTTGCAACAGAATTTACATCTATTGCAACAGACTCCAAATATGATGCAACAGACTCCACATGTGATGCAACAGACTCTACATCTGATGCAACAGACCCCATATCTGTTGAACAATCAATAATGTTATTTATTTGACATCAATTTTTTCCTTCTCTTTGTACTTATAAGGAACTGACAGTTGATCAACTTTTGCCGGATCATCACAAGAGGCTGCAGTAAGGATGGGTTCAGATGAATAAGTTGTATGCAGTGAAACCACTTTATATATGGGAGGTATGTATTACTGATAATGTTATCGTGGAAACACACATAGAGTACACTAATTTTGTGAATGTTTTTTTTACTGATTATTCATAGATTATTCAAAGAAGATATCTGTAATTTTACAGTTAAGTTTGGTAGGTCCGAACTGATAAGGCTGAGGGACAATGAATATGGTTCTGATACACTGTTAAGATTTAATGTCGATTGTTTCTTATGTTTATTTGTCAAGCATTGTGAAGGGATCTAGTTTTGGCATCATTGCAGAGAACCAATAGCGATTGGACTAATTTTAAGTGTGCATTGGACCCTTAGAAGGCCTTCAAAGCCTAGCACTGCATCTAACAAGAATGAAAAACCAATAGAGTTATTGCCCTAGCTCAAATTTATATGGTTGGGTTGCTCGGGGTGATGATCATACGCCAGAAGGTACGGTAGGAGAATGCCTTCGAGGGAAAATAGGTGGTTGAAGAAAGACTATATCATCTGAGAGCTAATTGAAGAAGAAACATAGAGTAGAAAGTGTAACTTCTAGTGAATCTGGCCGATGGAATTATATTAAAACATGAGAACTTTGAATCAAGTGAAAATATGAAAGTGTATCCGTAATGTAATTTTATTTGTTGTCTCTCTGAAGGAAAAATAATGCAGATGGACACTTTGCTAGGTAGCTGCAACTAGGTAGCGTGGTTGGGATTATCACCTAGATAGAAAATAAAAAAAGATCAAAAAAGTCGCCTTAAGGGAATCGAGGGTTGAAATAATATACATTAAGTCTAAAAAACTTACGCCAACAACAACTGCAATTAAAGTAAGGTATCTAAGCGAAGGTGGCAATTTCTGAATTTTAAATTCCATCTCATGCCTTCTTATTTGTGGTTTCGATTAGGTCCACTGCTGTTGACCTGACCGAAACCACAAATGAGATTGAAAGGAAAATTGAGTATCATTACTTTCTTAGCAATATGGTTATAACAGATTATGTTTTCTTGCCTTAGGAGAAGATCAGATGCTTGCTGTAGTATGTGAATCCCGATAATTTTCAAGCTTGCTACTCTAGTTTGCTTATTCTAGATTCAAGTTGTTCGTTGCTATCTTTGAAGGTTGTCAAGAGTTCCTGATCTCTCGTAAGCTCGATTAGGAACACTACCTTCAAAGTTGTGGCGTTGAAGAAGTCATTCAGAACACTTTCTTCAAAAGCCTTAAAGGACACATGGAGGGTCGCTGTGTTTGTTTTAGGTCAAAATGTGTTGATGCACACTCAAGATGTGGTCCTAACAGTTGAACAACATATTTTTATCGAGCGTTACTCATTGCATCTTGCTCAACTAATTTGATAAATTAATAAGTAAATGAGTTATGTAGCGTGTGATCTAAACCGACTCTACCAAGCCTATCAAACATTATGTAACTCCAGGCTCATTACCCTATAAAAAAATTTGACCAAGTTAGTGCATGAATCAAATGATCTCAATCTCTCAACCTTTCTGCTAATTGCTCTTCTCCTAAAATTGCATAGAAGATATCTTGTCATCTATATTGGAGAAGAGCGATCAGCAGAAAGGCTTAGAGATTGAACTCATTTTATTCGTGCACTAATTCGGTCAAATTTTTTTAATAGGGTAATGAGCCTGGAGTTACGTTACATTTGATAGGCTTGGTAGAGTTGGTTTAGATCACACGCTACATAAATCCTTTACTTATTAATTTATCAAGTTGGTTGAGAAAGATGCATTGAGTAACGCTTGAGAACTATATTGGTTGTCCATTCTTGTTTGATGCAGTGTGAGGCTTCGAAGGGGTTCTCAGAGTTCAATGCACAATTAAAGTTAAGTCCAATCGCTATTGGTTCCCTGCAATGACGCCAAATATTAATCCCTTCTCAAAACTTGACACGCATAAACACGAGCAACAACCGTCAGTAATTCATAACAGGGTATCTGTACCATCTTCATGAGGCCCTCAGCCTTATCAATTCGAACCTATCAAACTTGACAGTATAATGCAGGATCTTGTTTGAATAATCAGTTCTTAATCAGTTAAAAACTGCATTCACATAAACATTGTACTTTTTGTGTATTGTTCCGGTGACCTTATCAGTAATACTTAATTCCCACATATATGATAGTGGATCTATCTGCACGCACCTTATTCTTCCTAGACCATCTATGGCTTAAACTGAATAAACAGATGACTAGCAAGTTGCAAAAGACACCACACATATTGGAAAAACAAACTGATATTCATCTATTGCAATAGATTGCCAATATATTATAAGTTATCTGACAAATGAAATATATTTTGCAACAGATTAACCATCTGTTAGATTTATTTTATAGAAGTTTTCTTTTCTTTCTAAAATACAATAAAAAGTTGTATTTAGATTAATTTTTTTTAATTTACATATTCAAAAGTCACCAGTTTTATTTAATTAAGGAATATGAACAGTTTGGCTTTTTGTTTGAAGTTCTCTCCGGCCTCCTTTCCATACTCTGACTCGTTCATTCTACTACACTTATAATTCAAATATGGATGATCTAGATTCGTACAAAAATATTCATATTGAGTCCTTGTGAGAACTTCAAAGGCAGTTTGATGAACTCCAGAGGGATTTGGCTAACTTCAGAGCAAGGCTAAAGAGGGCCCTGCTGCAGCCGGATGAAAAATGTCCGATTGACAATAATGATAATAATAATAATAGTAATGATAATAACAATAATAGTAGTAATTTAATTAGGTTACATTTTTTTCTTTTAGCGTGTGTATGTATTTTATTTCCTCCTTTTGTATATCTGATCTATCCAAGGGATTTTAAAATATACGTCGATAGAGGTTAATCTAATGCGATGGATCGATCATATTTTGCAACAGGCGGTTATTAATAAAAAAGGGTTATTGTTATTAAGAGGGGGAAAAGACGTGAATTTATGATTATTTAATATGAAAAACGGTTCGTAAATAAATATGTAATAAGGAAATAACTGATAAACACAACTTACAATCGTAGTAAAAGAACGATTATTTAATTTTAATAATTGATCGTGACTTTTTATCAAAAACACATAGATTTAACAATGTTGCTGATGTATCAAATTACCCATCTGTTACGACTGATGTATTAGCTGTTAGAAGAAATCAAGAAAGCTATTAAAATAGATCATCCATTTGTTGCAACAGATGAAATATCTGTTGCAACTGATGGTTTACTTGATGCAACAGATATGCAATATGTTGCCAGAACTCAATTACAATGGTTATTAATTAAAGAAACAGTTATTGAAAAGGTGTTTTTTTAAATTTATATAGTAAAAAAGTCAGTAAATTTGGATTAATGATATGATGATAATTTTTTTTAAAAAAGGATATATAATGTTGCAACAGATATATTATCTAATGCAACATGTTCTCTCTATTGTTGCAACCGATGATATATCTATTGTGTGTTGTCTGATGCAACAGTTATAGAATCTATTGTCTCAACTCAATAAAAACGATTCTTGAAAAGAACTAATTAATAATAATAATCTGAAAAGTCATGACTTATTACAATATTTCTTAATTTAATTAAGTCATGACTTTTCACAATAATAAAAAATGTAATTAATAAATGGAGGTGAATAGTTTAATTATATGTTACAACAGATAGGTTATCTGATCCAACAAGTTTTATATTTGTTGCAACAAATGATATATATGTTGTCACAGATGAATTATCTGATGCAACAGATGTATAATCTGTTGTCGCAACTCAATAAAAATAATTCTTAGAAAGATCTAATAATAATAATAATTTGAAAAGTCATGACTTATCACAATATTTATTTTCTTAATTTAATCAAAAATATAATTAATGAATGGAGGTGAACAGTCGCACCTTTTTGCCTCTCATTCAAATTCAATCCTCTATAAATAGGTCCCTCCTTACTCAATTGTTCATTCAACGACACTCTATTTATTTATTGCATCTCGTCTTTCATATTACACCTGCACTTCCACCACTTTCTCTTCCCTGACTAAGGTAAGTTTTTAAGTTTTTTTCTTGCCAATTTGTAGTATACGTTGTATTACATTCGGTTATTCTTAAGATCGTTACTTTTGATTTTAAGTTTTTTTGTCAATTCACATGTGTTCTAGATTATGGCTGACCCATTGTGGGACGTTGCTTTTCTGCAAGACGCCATGAATGAACTTTGGAATCAAGTTTATGACCTGTAATGGGAATTGGGAGGAGTTAGAGTAAGAATGCTCCGCGAGATACACAGGCTGAGAAGGACCTTGCTACTTTCGGTTGAAGATTGGCCGGCTAGCAATGATGCTGATGATAATAATAATAATAATAATAATAATAATAATAATAATAATAATAATAATTAGATTATTATTTTTCTTTAGTCTATTATATGTATTTTTATTTGTTTTTTTTAATAAAAAAATTATGTTTGATCTTTGACGTTTTAATTCATATTTAATTTTCATTCTGTCTATTATCTTCTCAACAAACATGTCGACGATTGGACGTAGAAAGGAATAATTTAGAATCCAGTAGCAATAGCAAGATTTATCTGTTGAGTTTGTGACACAAGGGCTGATGTGTTATTTAAAACAGATTACTCATATGTTGCAACAGATAAGAAGTCTGATGCAGCTGATAATCAGTTTGATGCAACAGATAAATAGTCCGTTTCAATAGATGACTAGTTTGCTTCTTGGCTTTGACATTTTAATTCGGACTCTCTCTGTCTCAAATTATCCGTCCCAAATTGAGATGCCACATTGATTAAGAAAAATAATTAATAACATGTCTAGTTTACCATAACCCACTGATCAGTTGGTGGGATAGTAGACGTATTTGAAATAACCATTGTTTACTATTCAATCAATATTTCATAAGAGAAGAAATCTTTTAATGTGGGTCAGCGTATAGTCCCCCAATTAAATGATGTTTTCATTTTAATTTGAAGAAAGAGTGATTAATGCAAAGGGTAAAATATCGATTGTTTTTTAATCTTTTCTTGATTAATGAAAAAGACAAGTAAAATAAGAAATCAAATTAGGAAATTTGGGACGGGTAATTGGACGTAAGGAATAATTTTGAATTCAGTAGCAATATCAAGAGTTGAAACATATTGGTTATCTGTTGGGTTTGTGGCAGGGGCTGATTTGTGTTTTTCAAATAGATTAATCATCCGTTGCAACAAATAATTAGTCTGATGCAATAGATAAACAATCTGATGCAACAGATAAACAGTCCGATGCAACAAATAATAAGTCTAATGCAACAAATAAACAGTCTGACGCAACAGATAAACAGTCTGATGCAACAAATTACTCATCTGATGCACCAGATGATTGATCTATTTAAATTATGGGCACTTATGTTGGATTCATGATCGTGATTCTATCCATTGTTGGAAAAACAACATTGTACCCAGATGATAAATATGAATAGAAATAATAATTTTACTTACTAAAGTCACCTACGAAGTAATGCCAAACTGGAAAGAGATGTAGGAAATAAAATTTGACCTAAGAAATTGGTCAGAGTAGTAGCGCTGTACCACCACCACCACCACCACCACCAGTAATAAATGGTCGACAAGAAGAAGATGAAGATGATAATGAAGTAGAAGATGATGATAATGAAGCAGAATATGATGAATAAAGCAGCAGAAACAATGAACAACAAAAATCGCTAAGAGAGAGAAAACAACAATGGATAAGAAGAGAGAGAAAGACATTTTTTCCCTTCGTTTTCCGTTATATTAGGTAAACATTAGGATCAAAGTGTAAATTTAAAAACTTGTGGGTTATTTTCAAACTTTTCTAACTTTTTAAATCCATAATAAAGTATCCACTCAATAATTAAGAATTGTGTTACCCACCTCTCATTTTAAAAATCTTTTGTCACCTATAGCTCAAAGCCCTATGAAACATGGACTTTTATAATGTTAGATTATTAACTAGTCAACATAATCGCGCTTCGCGCGGTCATAAAGGAGATAGTAAAATTTTAAGATATATATAGACAAAGAAAATCCGATTAGCTTCGCAACTCTTCTATTGTCGATTCTTAAATTTATTTTCTTTAAACTAAAACATAATAAAGATTATTAATTATCTACTAATTCATAATGCACTTGCCTAATTTTTAGATAAGATCATGTAACAAAATAATTAAACAAGAAGGAATCTAATTAATTTCGTTGAAATTATTGTAAGAAAATAATTATCATTATTCAGTTTTTTTGTTTTCCATTTGTTGTTCAGTGCTCATATTAGTACACCATTAAATTTGTATTCATGTTGGAGCAATTTACATTAGGGGGTTAAGTGTTTTCCAACAATAATGATTTTATACTTACGGCTCAAACGTGAAACCTTTGATTAAGGAAGAAAGAGTATTTACCATTCCATCATAACTCTTATAAATGATTTTCATCGATTCTACAACTTATTTCACGCAACATGTGTTGTTAAGTACCATCCAAACAATAAAATTGAGGATAATTATATATATGTGTGTATGTGTATGTTTGTATGTGTGCGCGTGTGTGTAAAAGCATTAATCAAAATTCACGAAAGTTTTTATTTTAGTAACTTATTCAAAATTAAAAAGATTTGCTTAAATATCTAGAGAAACATCATTATAATACGAAAAATATTTTTCATATTTGGCTCACAGAAACTATTATAATTTCTTATTGGCATATCTTGCCTTGGCCTTCATGATACCAGAAAATTTCTTGGCTCTATTCTTCTACTTGATCTGCTTTACGGACTTCTCAAAAATATGAAATCAATACATAGATTTTTGAACTCTCGTAGAAATCTATTCCCACAAGTCAATCACCATTCAAGAGCATTTGATTTTCAAGTAAAACTAAAACATAATACTACAACAAATATAACTAATACTACTACTTGAACATAATACTACATCAAATATAATTCATTTCTACAGCAAAGGAATAAGTCTTATGAGACGAAATTAATAATTTTATATAGGCAAAATTGAAGAAATACATAAGGTGCCTTAAATTTCTAAATTAATTACTGGAGGTTATGAATAAAAAAAGCATTAGAGTTACAAAACTCAATTATATTTTCATAAATTTCTCCTTTTGGAGGGATTAATCCATGAATAATGATGGATTAGCATTTCATACGTTAACCCTCCACATATCAATTCCTACATTAGAAGATATATAATAATGTGAAATAAGTACCACTAAACAAAGTAATCAGCGGAACTATTTCTAGGGGTTTTTAATAAGGAGTATGAAAGATTTCAGTAATAATAATTGAGACCATTTAGACTTTATTGTACTACGTGGGCTTTATTGCAAAGGATATTTTACTTCATGGGACTTTTTAAATCCATTTAATTAGTAGACTATGTAGGGGAAATGAAAGAAAAAAATTTCAAAGAAAGGAGAAAAAAGATGCTCATAAATATAAATGGAGGTCATAAAAAGTGTCACGTCATGTTATCTATAACCTTCCTTTATACGTATTATATATAAATTATGAGAGATCCATTCCACTGTACATGTACACCATAAGCTCACAACTAAGCTGGTTTCCTACTTCAAATACCTTTTGTTTTCTAAAATTTCATAAATTGTCAGGTAACTATGATTATTTGTTTTATCAAAATCACATAACTATATCATTTAACTAAAATATCACAAAACTTTTATCCTACTAAAAAAAATTCACATTACCAAAAAATCCAGCATTTCGTTGACTGATAATTTATCTACTCTACGTTTAAATCTCTTTTAAACATTAACCTAATAAATAAATAATCAATTACATAAAGACCAACCTGATATAATTTTTTAACTTTCTTCTAAATATTGGCCTAATAAATAAAGACCCAATTACATAAAGACCAACCCGATACAATTTCTTAACTTTCGAATGAGTGAGTAATCCATAAATTCTCTTACCACCTTCAAATGTTCCAAATGGTGTATATTATCCATCCTTTAGAAATCATGTTCAAATTCTCCTTTAATTTGCACTACCATTTCGACATTTCTATTCGAACCGATGGAGATTATTGTTTGCAGAGCTCTTTGATTCTTGGGGGTTTGAGCTAAAAGTGACAAAAGAGTTTGAAAATGAGGTGTATGTGACTCAAGTCTTAATAATATGTGACAATTATTTTATTATGGATTAAGAAAGTTGGGTAAGTTTGAAAATAATCCACAAGTTTTTAAATTTACACTTTAATCTAAATGTTTACCCAATATAACTGGAAACAGAGGAAAAAAAATCGTGTTTCTCTCTCTTCTCATCCATTGTTGTTTTCTCTCTCTTAGTGATATTTGTTGTTCATTATTGCTGCTGCTTTATTTATCATCTTCTGCTTCATTATCAACATCTTCTACTTCATTATCATCTTCATCTTCTTCTTGTTGACCATTGTTGTTGATGTTGTTACCGCTACTACTGCTATTTGATCAATTTCTTAGGTCAAATTTTATTTCATACATCACTTTCCACTTTGGCATTACTTCACAGGAGACTTTGGTAAGTCAAATTATGATTTTTAGTTGAATTTATCATCTGGGTAACTGTTATTGTGCTGTTTTTTCAACAATAGATAGCACGCGAACATGAATGCAACATAAGAAACATTTATTTAAATAGATCAATCATCTATTGTGACAAATGAATCATCTGTAGGAATGAAAGACATATGTTGAATTCATGTTTATGGTTCTATAGTGCCATAACATGAATCAAACAGATGGGTCATCTGTTGCAACAGACTAGTTATCTGTTGTAACAGATTAATAACCTGTTGCAATAGAACCTGAACTCGATTCCAACAAACGTGTCATCTGTTGCAATAGGGTAAATATCTGTTGCAACAGAACCTAAAATTGATTCCAACAAACGCGTCATCTGTTGCAATAGATGTATAGTCTGTTGCAACATATGATTCACCTGTTACAACAGATGACTCGTTAGTTGAAATCAACTTTAGAAGCGTAACCTGAATCCAAACAGGTAAGTAATCTGTTGCGACTGATCACTTACCTGTTGCAACAGATTACACATCCATTGGGATTTATATTATGACACTATGAAATCACTATTAACTTTTTTTAACAATGATTTTATTTATGTACCACTAATGGAGGGATCGATAACAATAGGGGTGGATTGTCATGGTCAATGGATCGAGAAGAGCAATCAATATGTATGGCGTTGAAAGGATGGTGAAATGCTAGAGACAATAGCTATGACAGTCTAAAGTGATGTTTCGTATGATGATTTTAGGAACTTAATCATCAGCTATTATGGAATAAATTATCAATCGAAAGAACTCGTCATCAGCTACATGCACAGCTCCTTTAAAAATCAGAGGGTACTACCTTTCAAGATAACCGATCAGGTTCAGTTGTATGCTTATCTTAGTGATTTATCCAGGCCGGTGTTAAAGGTGTATGTGGTTAAAAAGACAAGAGAGAATGAGAAGCA